>NC_037668.1:152252401-152535416 GCF_003255815.1 Theropithecus gelada | reverse complement strand
TTTTTTTTTTTTTTTTTTTTTTTTTTTTTTTTTTTGAGATACAGTTTCATTCTGTCACCCAGGCGGGAGGGCAGTGGTGTGATCTCAGCTCGCTGCAGCCTCTGCTTCTGGGGTTCAAGTGATTCTCCTGCCTCAGCCTCCCTAGTAGCTGGGACTACGTGTGTGTGCCACCATGCCCGACTAATTTTTCTATTTTTAGTAGAGACGGGGTTTCACTTTGTTTGCCAGGCTGGTCTTGAACTACTGACCTTAGGTGATCTGCCTGCCTCGGCCTCCCACGGTGCTGGGATTACAGGCGTGAGCCATTGCACCCGGCCATCTGTTGGTTTTTTTGTTTGCTAGTGGAGCATTCTGGTCTTAAAGATTATTCATTTTTATTCTTTGCCTTAACTCTTATTTTAGGTTGGGAGTTTAAAATCGGTATGAGTTATAAAAAATTCCACTCTGACATTTTTCCATTTCTTTTCAGATAATTATGTGCTAAAACATCACTGGTGTTTAATTGACAGATAAAACACATCAGTGTGGTCAGTGTGACATTTTTCTAAGTTATTTGCATTTAATCTTAGAACATTTCATAATGTTACCACTTGATGGCACCAGAAAAATAGAAATCTGTGCTTCAGAATGAGAATTATAGATGCATGTCAGAAAATAACAAATAATGTGTCATTTGGTTAGTTACTTTGCTGATTATGGTGGTGAATTATTTCTCCACTAGAACTTGATACCAAACCTAGTAGACTGCTATCGTAAGGAGCATTACCATTTAAACATATATGTCCTATTTAATGCATGTTTGTCTTTTTGAAACCACAATATCCATTCCTGCTCTGGATTGGTTTCTGTTGTTAATATGTCACAATTCCAGAAGTTAATAACTGACTAAATTGATTTTAGTCTTTTATTGTTTATTCATAATGTGATCAATTTTTATTCAGACAAACTATGGGAACCACAATCATAGAAATCTAATTTTTAACCGGTATATAAAAGAACCTTTGTTTCAGTCCTCCTGGTTAGACATTTGACCCTGTGTCAAATGTAAGGTCAGGACAGTGCTTCCAGTCCATGGATTCTGTACTAGCATACTAGTCACCATCTGACAGACATATGGACATTATCCTTCAATTTCTGGGGAAACTGGGGGCTCTAGTTGTGAGCTTGATTTGACCTTTATGCTCAGAAGAGATGTTTCCTTGGGTGAAGTTTGTTCTAGGGTGACAAAACTATTAGTTAAATATCTCTATAGCCAGTAAAACCTATGAATCATTTAAATTGAACTCTTCATAACATTTGTTCTTGTGACCTTTATTGGCATGGATTGGCATGCCTTATAATAAAAAAAGTATTTCTGGATATCTGATAATTCAGAGAAAATAATCTTTCAGAGCTAAGTAGTGCTTTATACAAAGATTCTTGTGGGTTGGCAAATTTTGTTATTTTGTTACTAAACTATTCATCCTAAAGAAGTTTATCTGGGTTGTTAGTAGGTCTGATAAAGATGGCTTGATGTTTTTCTTATTTAACTGGTATTTGCACAGCTGAGACCACATGCGAAACACAATAGCAACAGCTCTCTTTGCCCATCCGGCAGAGAATAAGTATACCCTGATAGTGGTAACTTTGAATTCTCTTTGAACCTGACACTTCACTTACTGCCTTTTAGAAATGGTTCTTGGAATGAAGGTACTGTCTACTCTTCTAAATTCTCAGGTCTTTCTGGATTTAAGACAGAAAATCCAAAAGTCAGAGTTGAAGGAATCAACTTGAATTTTTGAAAAGGATGTTGCAATATAGATCACACTTTCCTGTCCATCTTGTTTATATATTACTGAAAGTGGCTGATATGATTAATCTGTGTGTGGGCTTATTGGAGTTGTTGTGATAATGTAAAGTGACAAATGGATTACATAAAGGTATTAATAAAATGTTTAAGTAATTTATTACATGCCTGTCACTGTACAAGGTATTTTTCTTACATTATTTTTAATCTTCAAAAGAACCCTGTAAGTTGAACTATGACTGGCCATACTGGACTTTGTCTAAGGACACCAACATTTAGAGGGTGCAAACATTTAATATAATGATTCTAAAAGCTTGGCACCTAGTTAGCAAGAATAATTATTTAAAACAGGAAGCTACCAGATGGCGAGCATTGTTAGTAACACCCATCTGTGGGCTACATTATGAATTACAGAGTTGATTTGAGAGCTGGTTTTGTGTAGTTTGTTCCAGGTGCCAAAAGTACTGGTTTGATGTCTTTGTAAGGTAGATGTTGTGATCCCTGTTTTATAGGTGGAGAGAACTAAGACTTACATAAATTAAGCAATTTGCTCAAGGACACAAGCCAGTAAAACTTGAGCTACAATTTTAATCTAGGCCTTTTCTGAGCCTTAATCGTGTCTTCTTCGTATTGTGCTGTACTACCTCTCACATGTTCCCCCTAATTAGGTTAGCATTTTAAAATGGAGAAGTGGGAAATCCTCTCCATTGTCGAATATTTGAAAACTTTCTTATTTTGAGTATTTGTCATTTTTCTTTCTATCGATTTGTTTGTTTTCACTCAGCCATCTATTTGTCTAGTTGATCGTTCAACAAGTATTTATTTCTTATATGTACCTGGCCCTGTAATAGGGAATATAAAATGGTTATTTTCTAAAAATATAAAAGAAAATTGAGCAGTGGCCCTTCAAGAAGAGATGTTTCTGTTAATAGCATGCTAATATGACCCATGATTTTGTATTGTATATCTTGTTGAAAATATCTGGTAGATTTGCTGCCGTAGTCATACCTGTTGCTTTTCACTTAACTTGATGTTAATGCCCCACTTAAAAAATGCCCCATTATTTCCCCCTGCCTTTCTCACTCTTTTTCTTTTCTTCTTTTCCCATTTTCTCCCTTCCCCTCTCCTTCCCTTTTACCTCCTTTCCCCTCCTCTTCTCTTCTCTTGCATACATTATGAGTGAAATTGCATAATATATTTCTGGATATTGTTGATATCCAGTTTTTCTTTGAAGATTTTATTGGTATTTTTGACCAGAGAGACTATTTTTAATATTAGTACTCAGATAAGAGATGCAAACATTTTCATTCTGGTAAATGGTATAATAAGCAGTACCAAACCATTTTTTTATAGTTTATTCTTGGGTAGATGTGTGCTAGGCTGTCAGGGATGTCCAGATGTATTTCAAACACTATGACCTTATGTGGAGCTTGGACCATTGATTTATTCCATGAATAAGAGTTATTCAAATATTTAGAAACCCAAAGGATAAAGTTTTTGGCTTTGGAAATAGATGGATATATGAAAAAGGTAGTAAGTTTAGGTTTCATAAAGGGAAGCAAGTCATATAATTTTGGTATTTAGGGGATCCTAGAACCAATCCCCTGTGGATACTGAAGGGCAACTGTATAAGATTATATTCTGAGAATAGAGGTAGTTTTCTTTCTTCCTTTTCAATTTGGATGGCTTTTATTTCTGTTTCTCACCTAATGCTCTGGCTAGAACTTCCAGTACAATGTACAAGAACATTGGGAAAGCAGACATTCTTGTCTTGTTCCTGATATCTTAGGGGGAAAGATTTCAGTCTTACCATGGAATATGATGTTAGTTGTTGGTTTTTCATAGACGCCCTTTATCATGTTGAAGAAGTTCTATTCTATTCCTAGTTTTCTGTATGTTCTCTTGCAAGGGTGTTGGATTCTGACAAATGCTTTTTCTACATCACTTGAAACAATCACATGCTTTTTTTCTTCTTTGTCTCTGTTAATGTGGTATATTACATTGATTTTCTTATATTGAACCACTCTGGAATTCCTAGGATAAATCCCACTTGCCACAGAGATTTTTATCTTAAGTTTGAACCCAGTTGTGCCTTTTGGTGTCTCTTATGTATTTTGTTTATCACTGTAATATAGTTGGAAAAGAGGGACTGCTTATTGAGGTATGAGCCTTCTATCCGTCTCCGTCTGGAAGTTAGAGATCTTATTTTTCAATAGGGAGGAGTATTAAACAAATACAGAATATTTCTTATTTTATTTTAGTTTTTCCTTCAGTTGTGACCTGTGACCTGAATGTCATGAAAATTTTCTGCAGCCTTTTCTGTTTTAAAATAAAATGTGTACTTTTCACTATGGTTTAATAAATTGCCTTAGTTGAGAATTTTTCAGATCTTAACTGTTTTGAAACTGGCTAGAAGGAAGCATTTTAAATCAGTCTAATTAAGATTTTTAAAAATAGAGATTTGAAATGATTTAAATATGCCACTTAGTCTTCTGTCTTCCCTCCTCATCAGCATTCTGTTTTTTCCTTTCTTCAATTGATCCAGGAAGTGTCTGCCAATAGGAGAAAGCAGTTACTAATGCAGTGAACTCAGAAGGAACTATTTCATAGGTTCAGAGAGAAGACTTTAGATTCTGTGTTCTCGATATTCACAAATGAAAAGAGTTGCTTTTTAAATTAGCCTATACTCAGGTAATTCTCTTTCAGGTTTTGTGTTAAGACTAGATTTTCAGCTCCAGGTAGCAAAAACCTAACCAACTCAAAGAGGCTCACATAGAAAACATTGTTTTAGTCCATCTGTAAAAGAGTGTTTTATTCCACATGAATGATTACATATAGCTCAATTCAGGTGTTCAAGAAATGCCAACAGGTCTGTCTTTTTATTTGCCTGTCTCCATTGCCACCCTGTACTTGCTATCCCCTTTCTCTTGTTTGATTTTGTCTTCATGGCATGAAAGATAACCCCCGACTAGCTCCAGGTTTACAAAGACTTTGTCCTCAGGATCCTGGAGGAAGAGGGTATTTTCCCTCATAGCTCCAGTGAAAGCCCCAGGGAGGATTGGCCTGGCATGCATCACATAGCTTTCACCTCTGTCTTTGTAACCTGATTAGGCATAGGTTATTTGGTCGTCCCTGGGAAGGTGGACAGAGCTATCCCTGATGAACTGCATGAACTGAACAGCATAACCATGGAATGTGGAAGGAGTGGATCAAAACGAGGAAGGGATGTTATGCAGAAACAAACAAAAGACATTGAAATGTTATCTTCTGCTTATCTGTCATGGCCCAACAGTGCCGTTTATTATCCTTTCTCTCCTGGCCTTAAAAAACAAAAATGATTGTTTTGGTTGTTCATGTGTGTTCTCTTGTATGTTTCTTAGATGATAATTCTCTAGAGAACGGGCATGATATCTGTTTTTTAAAAACTTTTAACGGAAGTATAGTATATATACAGAAAAGTAAATATCGTAACCATATAGCTGAATGTACTTTCACACACGTGACACTCCCATGTGACTGGCATCCAGATCAAGGAGCAGAATTTGACCAGCACCCTAGAAGCTTCCTCATCTCCCCTCTTCAAAGGTAATTATTATTCTGATCTTTAACGGTGTTGAGTGGAAGAGGTCTGCTTTTTCTTTTAAAAAATATTTTGGAGAAGGAGTCTTGCTATGTTGCGCAGACCATCTTGAACTCCTGGCCTCTAGCAATCCTCCTGCCTCAGCCTCCCAAAAAGCCAGGACTTCAGTGTGAGCCATGGCACCTGGCTCAGGTCTGCTTTTTTCTATTCCCATTCCTTACAAGGGCAGGGTTCCAGTTTTGAGAACCTGCTTTCTGTTGTTTCCACCCTCTTCTCTGCAATTTCCATTATGGATGATGATGATGGGGAATGGGTTGGGGTCTTGTTTCTCTTTTATTTCTGTAGGATCCTGACCTTTCTCTCATTTTCTTCTTTCCCTTTGGCCTTTTACTGCCACACCTTGAAGAGGTATCACTCATTTTCTATATATCTGATTTTCCCCAGTAGGAAGGCTTTACCAAGGCTCTCACTTTTTATTTTCTTCACTTTCGACTCTATAAAGCCTGTTTTTTTATTTTTAAATTTTATTTATATGTTTATTTTTTTGAAATGGAGTTTCACTCTTGTTGCCGGGCAATGGCACAATCTCGGCTCACCACAACCTCCGCCTCCCAGGTTCGAGGGATTCTCCTGCCTTAGCCTCCCAGGTAGCTGAGATTACAGGCATGCACCACCACGCCTGGCTAATTTTGTATTTTTAGTAGAAATGGGGTTTCTCCATGTTGGTCAGGCTGGTCTCGAACTCCTGACCTCAGGTGATCTGCCCACCTTGGCCTCCCAAAGTGCCAGGATTACAGGCGTGAGCCACCACGCCCGGCCAAAGCCTGTTTTTAAACTATCAAATGCCAACCTGTGTTGGTTTAAGTTCAATTTGCGCTCTCTCTCTCTCGCTCTCTCTCTCTCTATATATATATATGTGTGTGTATATATATTTTTTTCCTTCCTTCCCCCACCCACCAAGGAATCTCTTAAGCTTTTCTTCCTCTGGTCACCACATCCATTGGCCTGTAATGGGGGGCCCTGGGAGTGCTATTGTAATTTGGTTTGTTTTTCTATTTACAGATAATCCAAAGGTCATGGTATCTTTGTTTCCTAGTGGTGCTGAAAATATGAGTCATATGTGGATTTATTTGCACTCTTGGTTTTTTGTTTGTTTCTTAGAGGTTATGTGGAGACATCTGAAATTTGGTGGCGACTGTTGTCCTCTAGGCCCAAGAGTTCACACAGATTGATTTCAGAATGTTCAACTACTTTTGTATGCCTAAAATAAACTTTACTTTGTTGTGATATGCATTATCCTTTTTATATCTCATTGGATTTAATTGCTAATATTTATTCATTTATGTACGGGCTTACCTTGTTTTGTTGTACTTTGTGGCACTTTGCGGATTTTTTTTTTTTTAAACCAAATAGAAGTTTGTGGCAGCACTGTATTGAGCAAGTCTTTTGGGGCCATTTTCTTTTTTTTCTTCACAACTTTCATTTTAGGTTTAAAGGGTACATGTGCAGGTTCGTTACACGAGAAAATTGTGTGTCACAGGGGTTGATGTACAGATAATTTTGTCACCCAGGTAATCAGTGTAATATTTGGTAGTTAGTTTTCCAGTCCTCACCCTCCTCTCACCCTCTACCCTCAAATAGGCCCCAGTGTCTACTGTTCTCTTCTGTGTCCATGTGTGCTGAATGTTTAGCTTCCACTTGTAAGTGAGAACATGCGGTGTTTGGTTTTCTGTTCCTGTATTAATTTACTTAGATGATGGCCTTCAGTTCCATCTTTTGTTGCTGCAAAGGCCATGTTCTCATTTTTTTTTTTAAATAGCTGCTTAGTATTCTGTAGTATATCTGTACCATATTTTCTTTATCCAGTTCACCATTGATGGGCATCTAGCTTGATTTCGTGTCTTTGTTGTTGTAAATAGTGTTGTGATAAACATGTGTGCATGTGTAAAGACATGTGCATGTGGTAGAATAATTTATATCTTCGGGCATATACCCAGTAATGGAGTTGTTGGATTGAATGGTAGTTCTATTTTCAGTTCTTTGAGAAATCTCCAGACTGCTTTCCACCAGCAGTATATAAGAATTACATTCCTACTGGCAGTATATAAGGATTCCATTTTTTCTGCAATGTCACCGGCATGTGTTATTTTTTGACTTTGTAATAACAGCAATTCTGACTGGTATGAGATGCTGTCTCATTGTGGTTTTGATTTGCATTTCTCTACTGGTTAGTTATATTGAGCATGTTTCATATGTTTGTTGGCTGCTTGTATGTCTTCTTTTGAGAAGTGTCTGTTCATGTCCTTGCCCATTTTTTAATGGGATTGTTTTTTACTTATTGATTGGAGTTCCTTATAGATTCTGAATATTAGACCTTTGTCAGATACATAGTTTGCAAATATTTTATCCTGTTCTATGGGTTGTCTGTTTATTCTGTTGATAGTTTGTTTTGCTGTGCAGAAGCTCTTTAGTTTAATTAGGCCCAGTTGTCAGTGTTTTTGTTGCACATGTTTTTCGAGTCTTTGTCATGAAGTCTTTTCCTGGGCTTATGTGTGGAATGGTATTTCCTAGGTTTTCTTCTACGGTCTTTATAGTTTTAGATTTTACTTTTAAGAATTTAATCCATCTTTAGTTTTTATATATGGTAAAAAGTAAGAGTCCATTTTCAATCTTTTGCATATGGCTAGCCAGTTATCCCAGCACCATTTTTTGAATAGGCAATCATTTCCCCATTGCTTGTTGTTGTTGGCTTTGTCGAAGATCAGATAGTTATAGGTGTTTTGGGTTCCATAACCAAGAAATAAAGAAGGGTTTCATTAGTTTGTGTATCTGTTTTTGTACTAGTACCATGCTGTTTTTGTTACTGTAGCCTTGTAGTATATTTGAAGTTGGGTAGTGTGATGCCTCCAGGTTTGTTCTTTTGCTTAGGATTGCTTTGGCTATTCAGGCTCTTTTCTTATTCCAAAGGAATTTTAGAATTTTTTTTCTTATTCTGTGAAAAAATGTCATGAATAGTTTGATAGGAATAGCATTGAATATGTAAATAGCTTTGGGCAGTATGGTAATTTTAATAATATTGACTCTTCTATCCATGAGCATGGAATGCTTTTCTATTTGTTTGTGTCATATCTGATTTCTTTCAGCAGTGTTTTGTAATTCTCATTGTAGAGATCATTTACCTCCCTGGTTAGCTGTATTCCTAGGTATTTTATTATTTTTGTGGCTGTTGTGAATGGGACTGCATTCTTGATTTGGCTCTTAGCTTAGACATGATTGATGTATAGAAATGCTACTAATTTTTGTGCAGTGATTTTTGTATTCTGAAACTTTGCTGAAGTTGTTCATAAGATCTAGGAGCCTTTGAGCAGAGACTATGGGGTTTTCTAGGTGTAGTACCTTGGGAAGAAAGATAATTTGACTTCCTCTTTTCTTATTGGATGCTTTTTATTTTTCTTTCGCCTGATTGCTCTGGCTGGGACTTGCAGTACTACGTTGAATAGGAGGGGTGAGAGATGGCATCCTTGTCTTGTTCTGGTTCTCAAGGGGAATGCTTCCAGCATTGGTCGATTCAGTATGATGTTGGCTGTGGATTTGTCATGGATGACTCTTATTAAAGGTATGTACCTTCGATGAGTAGTTCATTGAGGATTTTTAACAAAAAGGGATGTTGAATTTTATCGACAGCCTTTTCTATGTTTATTGAAATGATCATGTGGTTTTCATTTTTAGTTCTGTTTATGTGATGATCACATTTATTGACTTGCATATGTTGAACCAACTTTACATCCCAGAAATAAATCCTACTTGATCATGGTAGATTAGCTTTTTGATGTGCTGCTGGATTCGGTTTGCCAGTATTTAATTGAGGATTTCTGCATCTTATATTCTTCAAGGATAGTGGTTTGAAATTTTTTTCATTGTGTCTCTGCCAGGTTTTGGTATCAGAATGATGCAGGCCTCATAGAATGAGGGAGGAGTCCCTCCTCCTTGATTTTTTTGTGTTTTTTTGGGAATAGTTTCAGTAGGATAGGACCTCCTTTTTTTTTTTTTTTTTTTTTGGAGACAGAGTTTCACTTGGTGCCCAGGCTGGAGTGCAATGGTGTGATCTTGGCTCACTGCAACCTCCCCCTTCTGGGTTCAAGTGATTCTTCTGCCTCAACCTCTCAAGTAGCTGGGATTACAGGCGCCCATCACCATGCATGGCTAATTTTTGTATTTTTAGTAGAGATGAGGTTTCATCATGTTGGCCAGGCTGGTCTCGAACTCCTGACCTCAGGTGATCTGTCCGCCTCAGCCTCCCAAAGTGTTGGGATTACAGGCGTGAGCCACCTTTGGCCACCTCCTCTTTTTTATACATGTGGTTGAATTTGGCTATGAATTCATTTTGTCCAGGGCCTTCTGTTTGGTAGGTTTTTAATTACTGATTCAGTTTCGCAAATTATTATTGATCTGTTCAGATATTCAGTTTCTTCCTGGTTCAGTCTTGGGAGGTGGTATGTTTCCAGGAGTTTACCCATTTCTTCTAGGTTTTCTAAGTTTGTGTGCATAGAGGTGTTGGTAATAGTCTCTGAAGGTTTTTTTATTTTTATTTTTTGAATTTTTGTGGGATCAGTAGTAATGTCCTTTTGGTCATTTCTAATTGTGTTTATTTGGATCTTTTCCCTTTTTTTCTTTTTTAGTCTAGCTAGAAGTCTGTGAATCTTATTTATTCTTTCAAAGAACCAACTTAAAAAGATAGTTTGTGTGGTTTTTCTCATCTCCATTGCATTCAGTTCTGCTGATTTTGTTTCTTTCTTTTATTTTGCTACCTTTGGGAGTGGTTCTTGTTCTTCAGGTTTCTCTTGGTGTGACATTAGGTTGCTTATTTGAGATCTGACTTTTTATTTTTATTTATTTTTATTTTTTATTTATTTATTTTTTGAGACGGAGTCTTGCTCTGTCCCCCAGGCTGGAGTGCAGTGGCGCGATCTCGGCTCACTGCAAGCTCCGCCTCCCGGGTTCACGCCATTCTCCTGCCTCAGCCTCCTGAGTAGCTGGGACTACAGGCGCCCGCCACTGCTAATTTTTTGTATTTTTAGTAGAGATGGGGTTTCACTGTGGTCTCGATCTCCTGACCTTGTGATCCGCCCGCCTCGGCCTCCCAAAGTGCTGGGATTACAGGCGTGAGCCACCGCGCCCAGCCAAGAGATCTGACTTTTTAATGTAGATGTTTAGCACTGTGAACTTTACTCTTAACACTGCTTTAGCTATGTCCCAGAAATTCTGGTATGTTGTATCTTTTTTTTTTTCTCTCTCATTAGTTTTGTTGGGTGGAGTGTTCTGTAGATGTCCGTTAGGTCTATTTGGTCAAATGTTGAGTTTTGGTTCTGATTATATTTGCTGATATTCTGCCCCAAATAGCTATCTAGTTCTGTCAGTGGAATGTTGAAGTGTCCCAGGATTACTGTGTGATTATCTAAATCTCTTTATAGGTCTCTATGAACTTGTTTTGTGAATCTAGTTGCTTCATTGTTGGGTGCATATATATTTAGGATAGTCAAGTTTTCTTGTTGAATCGAACTTATGTAATGCCTGTCCTTGTCCTTTTTGATCATTGTTGATTTTAAGTCAGTTTTTTTTGGAATGAGAATGGGAACCCTGCTCTTTTTTGTTTTCCATTTGCTTGATAGATCTTTCTTCATTCCTTTACTTTGAGCCTGTGGGTGTTACTGCATGTGACATGGGTCTCTTGAAGATAGCATATAGTTGGGTCTTGCTGTTTATCCAACTTGCCACTCTGTGCCTTTTAATTGGGGCATTTAATCTGTTTACGTTCTTCTGGTTAAGAACCATTACTGGGGAGCTAGTGCGGTCTTTTGGATGTAAGGAGACGCTCTGGCTCGTAGAGTTGCTAGAGTTTTTGCACTGGTTCTTTCTCATCTGTGTGGGCTGATCTTCCTTTAACTGTGGTGTAATTTGAGTATGGTCAGTTGGCTTTATTTCTGGATGTTTTCGGGTGGATGAAAGTTTGTAAAGGGTCTTTGCTTGTGGCTGAATTCTTGGCATTGGTTTCACAGGGTTGCAAAGTATTTTTGATGTTGAAGTTTGGGCTGCCATCCAGTAGATGGCGATTAAGCAAACACTACCCTGATCAGTCAGCAGCCAGCAGCATAAAGGCAGTATTCGCTCTACAAGCAAAAAGATTGCCACTTACTGAAGGCTCAGATGATCATTAGCATTGTTTAGCAATATTTTTAAATTAAGGTATGTACATTGTTTTTAAAGACGTAGTGCTATTGCACACATAGTACACTATGAATGGTGTAAATGTAATTATTATGTGCACTGAGAAACAGAATGTGTGACTTGCTTTATTATCATATTCACTTTTTTGCAGTGGTCTGGATCAGAACCTACAATATCTCCAAAGATATGCCTGTATATGTATTTTTATTTTTCATAGATTGTGTATATTTAGCAAATTTAAAAGTAAGTTAAAGGCATCATGGCCTTTACTACCCCTGTGTAGTTTATATCTCTAGAATATAGGGTCATTCTTCTTCATATCAACAATGTATTTATTATACTTAACATATTCTATGGGAAGGATTTTAATAGTAGATTCAATTTCTTTAGTAGATATTCAACTATTATATATATTTCTTCTTTCGTGAAACTCAGCAAGTTTTATTTTTCAAGAAATTTGTCTATTTCACATAAAAGGTGAAATTTAATTGTAGAAGAGTTTATAGTATCTCCTAATCTTTTGGATGTCTGTTGAATTTTTCTGGATTTTGGTTGTTTGTTACATATTGTTTTCTTAGTCACTCATGTTAGCATTTTATCAGTTTTTTAATGTTCAAAAGAATTAATGTTTATTTTGCTGTTCTATGTTTTCTGTTTTACAGATTTGTATTCCTTTCTCTCCTTCTACTTACATGAAGTCTGAGCATTTTTTTTATTTTTGAGTTAGAAGATTACATCTTTGAGTTTCAGCCTTTTTTCCCATATACATTTAGGCTTATTAAATTTTCCATTAAGTATTTGTTTAGCTACCTCCTATAGATTTTGATATGTCAAACCTTAGTTATTATCAGTTCAAAATATTTTTCATTTTTTGTTTTGATTTTTAAATCTCATTTTATTAGTTTTCTATTGGTGCTATAACTACTTAACATAAACTTAATGATTTTTGAAACAAATTTTTAATTTTATGGTTTTGTAGGTTAGAAATCTGACATGAACCACACTGGGCAAAAATCATGGTGTGAGCAGCACCTTTTTTTTTTTTTTTCCCTGGAAACTGCATATAAAAATAACTGTTTTCTTGCCTTTTCTAGCTTCTGGTGGCCACCTGCATGCCTTTGCTTATGGTCCCCTTTGTCCATCTCAAAGCCAATAGTTTTGCATTGCTCTGACCATTCTTTCATAGTTACATTTCACAGTGATCCTCAGCCAGGAAAGTTTATCTGGTTTTAAGGAGCTATATGATTGGATTGGGCTGATGTGAATAATCTAGGATAATTGCCCTATATCAAAACCCTTAACCTTAATCACATTTGTAAAGTTTCTTTAGCCACATAAAATAACATAGACACAGGTTCTGGGCTTAGGGCATGAACATCTTCAAGAGTCCACTCATTATTCTGCCTCCTGTACCTGTGAATTACTTAGAAGTATGTCATAAATAGCATAAGCATATTGTTTAATTTTCTGGCAGTTGGAATTCTTTAGTTTTTTATTTTTTAGAGACAGGGTCTTGCCTTGTTGCTGAGGCTGGAGTACAGTGACACGATCATAAGCTCACTGTAGCATCAAACTCCTGAACTCAAGTGATCCTCCCACCTTAGCCTTCAGAGTAGCTGGGATTGCAGCTGTGAAAAAATTCATAGAAATGGGAGTCTCACTGTGTTGCCTAGGCTGGTCTTGAACTCCTGGCCTCAAGAAGTACTCCAGCCCCAGCCTCCTGCAGTGCTGGGATTATAGGTGTGAGCCACTGCACCTGTCCCCGTTTCTTGACCTTTCTAAGTCTACTTTGCCAGCTTCTTCTTCCCCACCTGATCTTTAAATGCTGAAATTCATCGTGACTTGGTTATCAACCTTCTTAGGCTCTTTACCCTATTCTCCTTAGGTGATTTCGGATTACATACTTTAATAACTGTCTACAACAGCAGTGTACAATAGAAAAATCATATCAACACATATGTAATTTTGAATTTTCTAGTAGTCACTTTAAAAAAAAAAAGATTTAGGGCCGAGTGCGGAGGCTCACACCTATAATCCCAGCACTTTGGGAGGCTGAGGCAGGCAGATCACGAGGTCAGGAGATCGAGACCGTCCTGGCTAACATGGTGAAAACCCATCTCTACTAAAAATACAAAAATTAGCTCAGCATGGTGGTGGGTGCCTGTAATCCCAGCTACTCGAGAGGCTGAGGCAGGAGAATCACTTGAACACAGGAGGCAGAGGTTGCAGTGAGCTGAGATCGTGCCACTGCACTCCAGCCTGGGTGACAGAGTGAGACTCCCATCTTAAAAAAAAAAAAAAAAAAAAAAAAAAAAATTTATACTGCTGACCAAGATGGGTAACTAAAAATACCAGACAATATATTTAACAATGATTTTCAAGACACTGGGTATCAGGTAATGAAAGACAGTGATTTCTGAGAGGAAACAAATGAAGTTAGGCTCACAATTGTCTCAGGTTGCTGTCTTGAATTTCTAGGTTGTGGTGCAGGGAAAAGTAAGCCATTTGGATCCTGGCAGAACCTCTGAGTTAAGAAGATGAAGTTGAGAGGCTAGGAAGAATGAAGTTAGAGTTTGTAGTTAGAGCTGGCAGGATACGATATTTAGAATTATTGCCTGATGACCAGTGTCTTGTCTAGAGGAGAGATAATAGTACAGAGATTGGTAATGTCTCCTGGAATATACACAGAGTACTCATTAGTGTATGCGTGTGGGGATGCTATTCAAGACCAAAAAAGATATCCCAAAAGGATTACGAGACTCAATTCTGGTTGCTCACACGGGGCTGGGAATAGTGTCTTCTTAAGAAGTAGTCTCAGAAACCCCAAGTATGTGGCATTAGATAGAATACATAGAAGGAATAATAATACTGTGGAATAATAATTAGGCTCATTCTCACAAGACTTTAAAAATATATATAATTTTATTTTTTTTCGATTGTTTGGTAGGTACATAGTAGGTGTATATATTTATGGGGTGCATGAGATGTTTTGATACAGGCATGCAATGTCAGATAAGTACATCATGGAGAATGGGGTGTCCATCCCCTCAAGCATTTATCCTTTGAGTTACAAACAATCCAATTACATTCTATGTTTTTTAAAAATATGTACAATTAAGTTATTATTGACTATAGTCACCCTGTTGTACTATCAAATAGTAGGTCTTATTCATTCATTCTGGTTTTTTGTTTTTTTTTTTTTTTGGTACATGTTAACCATCCCACCTCCCCGCAACCCCCAATTACCCTTCCCAGACTCAGGTAACCATTCTTTTACTCTGTGTGCTCATGAATTCAATTTTTTTTTTTTTTAAATATTTAGATCCTACAAATAAGTGAGGACATGCAATGTTTGTCTTTCTGTGCCTGGATTATTTCACTTAACACAATGATTGTCAGTTCCATCCATGGTGTTACAAATGACAGGATCTCATTCTTTTTCATGGCTCAATAGTACCCTGTTGTGTATATGTACCATTTTTTCTATATCTGTTCATCTGTCAGTGGACACATAGATTGCTTCCAAATCTTGGCTATTGTAAATAGTGCTGCAGTAAACTTGGGAGTGCAGATATCTCTTTGATATACTGATTTCCTTTCTTTGGATTATATACCTAGCAGTGGGATTACATTTTTTTTTTTTTTTTTTTTTTTGAGACAGAGTCTTGCTCTGTCGCCCAGGCTGGAGTGCAGTGGTGGGATCTTGGCTCACTGCAACCTCCACCTCCTGGGTTCAAGCAATTCTCCTGCTCATCCTCCTGAGTAGCTGGGATTGATTACAGGCACCCGCCACCATGTCCGGGTAATTTTTTGTATTTTTAGTAAAGAGGGGGTTTCTCCTTGTCAGCCAGGATGGTCTCATCTCCTGACCTCGTGATCTGCCCGCCTCGGCCTCCCAAAGTGCTGGGATTACAGGTGTAAGCTACCATGCCCAGCTGTGGGATTGCAATTTTTATTTTTTTTTGAGGAACCTCCAAACTGTTGAACTATGTACAACATAGTGCTTGTACTAATTTACATTCCCACCAACAGTGTACCAGGGTTCCCTTTTCTTCACATCCTCACCAGTATTTGTTATTGCCCATCTTTTGGATATAAGCCATTTTAACTGGGCGGGGATAATATCTCATTGTAGTTTTGATTTGCATTTCTCTGATGATCAGTGATGTTGAGCACCCTTTCTTAAGTCTGTTTGCCATATGTATATCTTTTGAGAAATGTCTGTTCATATCTTATGCCCATTTTTTGATCAGATTATTAGATTTTTTTCCCTATAGAGTTGTTTGAGCATCTTACATATTCTGGTTATTAATCCCTTGTGAGATGGGTAGTTTGTAAATATTTCCTCCCATTCTATGGGCTGTCTCTTCACTTTTTTGATTGTATCATTTGCTGTGCGGAAGCTTTTTAACTTGATGTGATCCAATTTGTCCATTTTTGCTTTGGTTGCTTGTGCTTGTGGGGTATAACTCAAGAAATCTTTGCCCAAACCAGTATCCTGGAGATTTTCCCCAATGTTTTGTTGTAGTGGTTTTATAGTTTGAGTTCTTAGAGTTTGAGTCTTTAATCCATTTTGATTTGATTTTTGTGTATGGCAAGAGATAGGGGTATAATTTCATTCTTCTGCATATGGGTATTCAGTTTTCCCAGTGCCATTTATTGAAGAAACTGTCTTTTCCCCAGTGTACGTTCTTGGCACCTTTGTTGAAAATGAGTTCACTGTAGGTGTGTGGATTTGTTTCTGAGTTCTCTGTTCTGTTCCACTGATCTATGTGTCTGTTTTGATGCCAGTACCTTGCTGTTTTGGTTACAATGGCTCTATAGCATAATTTGAAGTCAGGTTATGTGATTCCTCCAGTTTTTTTCTTTTTGCTTAGGATCGCCTTGGCTATTCTGGATCTTTTGTGGTTGCATATAAATTTTAGGGTTGTTTTTTCTATTTCTGTGAAGAATGTCTTTGGTATTTTGATCGGGATTCCATGGGATCTGTAGATTGCTATGGGTCATATGGACATTTTAACAATATTGATTCTACCAATTCATGCACATGGAATATTTTTCCATATTTTGATTTCCTCTTCAGTTTTTTTTCCATCAGTGTTTTATAGTTTTCATTGTAGAGCTCTTTCACTTTTTTGGTTAATTCTTAGATATTGAATTTTATTTGTGACTGTTGTAAATGAGATTACTTTTTAAATTTCTTTCTCATATTGTTCACTGTTGGCATATAGAAATGCTGATTTTTGTACAATGATTTTGTATCCTGCAACTTTACTGAATTTGTTATCAGTTCTAATAATTTTCTTGTGGAATCTTTAAGTTTTTCCAAATACACGGTCATATCATCTGCAAACAAGGATAATTTGACTTCTTCCTTTCCAGTTTAGATGCCCTTTGTATCTTTCTCTTGTGCGATTGCTCTAGCTAAGACTTCTAGTACTATGTTGAATAACAGTGGTAAAAGTGGACATCCTTCTTGTGTTCCTGATCTAAGAGGAAAGGCTTCAATTTTTCTGCATTCAGTATACTATCTTTGCATCTGTCATATATGGCTTTTATTAGGTTGAGGTGTGTTCCTTGTATACCCAGTTTTTTGAGGGGTTTTATCATGAAGGGACATTAAATTTTATCAAATGCTTTTTCAGCATCCGTTGAAATAATTATTTGGTTTTTATCTTTCATTCTGTTGATATGATGTATCACATTGATTGATTTGCATACGTTGAGCCATCTTTGCATCTCAAGGGATAAATCCCCTTGGTCATGATGTGTGATCTTTCTAATGTATTGTTGAATTCAGTTTGTTAGCATTTTGTTGAGGATTTTTGCATCAATATTTATCAAAAATATTGGCCTATGTTTTTTTTTTTTTTTTTTTTTATGTGTCTTTGTCTGGTTTTGATATCAGGGTAATATTGGCCTCATAGAATGAGTTTGTAAGTATTCCCTCCTCCTCTATTTTTCAGAATAGGTTGAGTAGGACTGGTATCATTTCTTCCTTAAATTTTTGATAGTATTCAGCATTGAAGCCATCAGCTCCTGGGCTTTTCTTTACTGAGAGACTTTTTACTGTGGCTTCAATCTCATTATCTGTTATTGGTCTGTTCAGGTTTTGTGTTTTTTCCTGGTTCAATCTTGGTAGGTTGTATGTAAGTAGGAATTTGTCCATTTCTTCTAGACTTTCCAATTTATTGACATATAGTTGCACATATTAGCTACTAATGATCCTTTGAATTTCTGCAGTAACAGCTATAATGTCTCCTTTTACATTTCTGATTTTATTTATTTGTATATTCTTTTTTTTCTTAGTTTGGCTAAAGGTTTGTCAATTTTGCTTACGTTTTCAAAAATCGAACTTTTTGTTTCATTCATCTTTTGTATTATTTCAGTTCATTCATTGCTACTCTGATCTTTATTATTTTTTCTACTCATTTTGGGTTTGGTTTGCTCTTGCTTTTCTAGTTCTGTAAGATGCATTGTTAGATTGTTCATTTGAAGTTTTTCCTCTTGTTTGATGTAGGCACTTATAGTTGTAAACTTCCCTCTCAGTATTGCTTTTGCTTTATCCCATAGGTTTTGGGATGTTGTGTTTTCATTATGATTTGTTTTAAGAAATTTTCGGTTCTTTTCTTTACTTCCTCATTTACTCACTGATCATTCAGGAGCATATTGTTTAATTTCCATGTATTTCTGTAGTTTCCAAAATTCCTATTGTCATTAATTTCCAGTTCTGTTGTGGTCAGAGAAGATCCTTGAAATAATTTCAATTTTTGTTAAATGTTTTAAAACTTGTTTTGTGACCTAACATATGGTCTGTCCTTGGAAATGATCCATGTAGTGAGGCAAAGAATGTGGATTTTGCAGCCCTTGGATGAAATGTCCTGTAAATACCTGTTAGATCCGTTTGATCTGTAGTATAGATTAAGCCTGATGTTTCTTTGTTGCTTTTTCTGTCTGGAAGATCTGTCCAATGCAGAAAGCAGGGTGAAGTCTCCAGCTATTATTATATTGGGGCCTATCTCTGTTGTTAGCTCTAATAATATTTGCTTTATGTTTTTGGATGCCGCAGGGTTAGGTGCAGATATATTTAAAATTGTTATATCCTCTCACTGAATTGACCCCTTTATTGTTATATAGTGACCTTGTTTGTCTCTTCTTATAGTTTTTGTTTTGAAATCTATTTTGTCTGATACAAATATATCAGAAAATATTTTTTAGTTTCCATTGGTGTGGAATATCTTTTTCTATCTCTTTATTTTCAGTCTGTTTGTGTCTTTTTAGGTGAAGTGTGTTTCTTGTAGGCAACAGACTCATGGGTCTCGTTTTTTCATCCATTCAGCCAGTCTATGTCTTGATTGTAGTTTAGTCCATTTGCATTCAATGTTATTATTTATAAGTAAGGACTTACACTATTTTGTTATTTTTTTCTGGTGGTTTAGTGGTCTTTCTTCTTTCTTTCCTTCATGTCTTCCTCTAGTGAAGGCAATAGGGTTTAGTTTCTTGCTTTTTATTTTTTTGTATGTACATTATATGTTTTTTTGTTTGAGGTTACCATGAGGCTTGCAAATATATCTTAAAACCCATTATTTTAACTTGATAACAACTAACACTTGTATAAACAGACAAGCAAAAGGAAGACTAATAAAAACTCTACACCTTAACTTTGTCCCCCAGCTTTTAAATGTTTTGTTGTTTCTATCTTATTGTACTGCCTGTGTCTTGAAAAGTTACTATTTTTCGTTGGTTCATCATTCAGACTTCCTACTTAGGATAAGAGTAGTTCACACACCACATTACAGTGTTACAATATTTGTTGTTTTTCTTTGTACTTACTGTTACCAGTGAGTTTTGTACTTTCAGGTGATCATTTATTGCTTATTAATGTCCTTTTCTTTCTGATTGAAGTACTCTCTTTAGCACTTCTTGTAGGACAGGTCTGGTATTGAAATCTGTTAGCTTTTGTTTGTCTGGGAAGGTGTTTATTTCTCCTTCATGTTTGAAGGATACTTTTGCTGGATATATTCTTCTAGGATAAACATTTTTTTTTCCTTCAGCATGTTAAATATGTAATTCTTAGGAAGGCTTTCCAGACATTTGAAAGGACTTGCGTGTTGTGATCTAAGCTGTTTCTGCTTTAGGGCTCACCACAAGCCTGGTAACGTTATGGTTCTTTCAGACTCTTAGAGGCACCAGCTACTTTGATGGTCTTGGACAAGATCAGGGAGAATTCTCTTGATTACCAGTCAGAGACTCTTGTTGTTTCCTTATTTTCTCCCAAACATATAAAGTCTCTCTCTCTGTTCTAAGCCACCTAAAGCTGGAGGTGGAGTAACATAAGCACCCCTGGGGCCCCCACCACTATGACTGCTCTGCGTCAGACCTGAAGCCATTACAGTGCTGGGTCTTGTCCAAGGCCTGTTGTAACCACTCCCTGGCTACTGCCTATGTTTGCTCAAGGCCCTGGGGCTCTGCAGTCAGCAGGCAGCAAAGCCAGGCAGGCCTGTGTCCTTCCTTTCAGGGTGATGAAGTCCCCCAGCCCCTTCATGGATATAGAAGTGCTGTCAGGGAGTCAGGGACTAGAGTCAAAAACCTTAGAAGGCTACCTGGTGTTCTGTTGTATTGCACTCTTGTGGCACTCAAACCACAAGATGCAGTTCTTCCCACTCTTCCCTCCATTTTCTGAAGGCAGACAAGCCCTACCCCATAGCCACTCACCCCAGGCCTTAGGACTGCTGCCAGAATACTGCTGGCATTCTCTTAAGTCCCAGGGTCTCTTAAGTCAGCTTGTTGTAAATGTTGCCTGGACTGGGACTCACCCTTGAGGGTAGCGGGCTCCCCACTGGCTCAGGGCAGGTCCAGAAATGCTGTCCAATAGTCAAGACCTGGAATTGGGATACCTTAAGTGCCCGCTTGGTGCTCCACCCTTCTGTGACCTTGCTGGTATCTAAGGTACAAGACGAAGTCCCCTTTACTTTTCCCTCTGCTTTTCTCAAGCAGAAGGAGTTTTACTCTGTAGTCACCACAGCTGGTAATGTGCTGAGTCTCAGCTAAAGTCTGCAAGTCTCAAAGGCTCGCCTGAAGCCGTCAGTGTAGTACCTGGCTATCGTCATTGTTGATTATTCAGGGTCCAAAGGCTCTTTAGTTAGCAGGTGATGAATGCTGCCAGCACGAGGTCCTTTCTTTCAAGGCAGCAGGTTCCCTTCTGGCCTAAGGTTCGTCTAGAAATGTTGGGGAGCTAGGACCTGGAATAGGGATCCCACGACTCTGACCAGTGCCCTATCTTGCTGTGGCTGAGGTAGTTTCCAAGATGCAAGACAAAGTCCTCCCCACTTTTCTCTCCTTTCCTCAAGTGGAAGAATGGCGCCTCTTTTGAAGCTTTGAGCTGTGCAGCCTGGGGTTCAGGGGCTGGTGATGCCAGCCCTCCCTTGACTGCCTCAGCTGGTGTCTCAGTATGCCATGTGTCCTCCTGTCCACTGTCTCTGGGCCTAGTTCAGTACCAGGACTCGCCTGTAAGTTGCAATCCTTATGGTCTCAACTGCCTTTCAAATTTACTTGGAGGCATAGAGTGCGGTAGCCCTTGTTGGTGAGGTTTGCAGGCACTCAATTTCTGACCACTAGGATCAGCGATTCCCCTGTGGCTAGAGTTGGTTTAAATGCTCCCATCTTGGGTGGGTGTTTTCCTTTTTGCTCTAACAGGACAGCAGTTGCTGTTCAGTACCTCACAGTTGCTGTGTTCTCCCTCCCCCAGACGCTCTCACAGACATCTCTGAACCATGCTGCTGCTGCTAGGGGTGGCAGGGGTGGCGTCAGCAATTCAGGACGGCTTTTTTTGTATCTTTTCCGTGCCTCTTTCAGTAATATGAAGTTAAAACCAGGTACTATGAGTGCTCACCTGATTTTTGATTCTTATGAAGGTGTTTTTTTTCTGTGTGGATAGTTGTTAACTTGGTGTTCTTGTGGGCTTGGAGATGATTGGTGGAGCTTTCTATTCTGCTGTCTTGTTCCACCGTCCCCACTCTCTGAAATCGTAAAAGCAAGACCTAAAAGGATCAAACTATGTTCAAGAACCATTACTGTATCCTAGAACAAAGCTTAAAAATATTGATAGTAGTTAAAAAAAATCCACCACCCAACACGGTAAAATTCAAAATGGATGGCATGAAATAAAATGTTGCCATTCATGCATAGAAGCAGGAAAAATACCCCCTTAATTGAGTGAAAATGAATCACTCTGATCCTACCGGGAATTGACATAGATGTTAGAATGATCAGACAAGGGCTTTAAGTGTTGTTATAACTTTGTTTATTATCTTGAAAAAGTGAAGTGGAGACATGGAAGAATTACAAAAGACCAAAGTGAACTTCTACAGGTAGTAGCCACAGTGTCAGAAATGAATACAAAGGTTGTGATCTGTGGCAGATTAAATTTTCCAGAAGGAAAGATTAATGAACTTGAGGACATAGCAATAGAAACTATCCAAAATGAAACAATGAGATAAAAGTATTTTTACAAATTAAAAAAAAAAAAGTACTTCACTGAGCTGTAGAACTATTTCTGTATATGGAACTGGGACATGTGAAAATGGAGAGGGGGAGACAAAATATTTGAAGAAATAATGCCTGAAAGCTTTCCACATTTGATAAAAACTATTCGTAAGTCCAAGAAGTCCAATAAACCCCAAGCAAAGAAACATGAATACTACACCAAGGCACATGATAATCAAATTGCTCAAAACCAGTGATAAAGGGAAAACCTTAAAATTAACAGCAGGCAGAAGAAAAAAGACAATTCATGTATGAACACACATATGAATGTCATCAGATTTCGTGTTGAAAACAATGTAAGAAAGATGACAATTAATCGTTCTGAGTAGAGAAAAAGGTGGAAAAAACCTGTCAACTGAGATTTCTATACCCAGTGAAAATATCTTTAAAAATAAAGGCAAAATAAGGAATGTTTGGGAGTGATGAGTATGTTCTGTTTTCTCTTTGATTTCCTTGGTCAGTCTACCTGAAAGTTTACCAATTTTATTGATCTTTTTGAAGAATTAATTTTTTAAATTTCATTTGTTTTCTCTATATTTTTTCTATATTCTGTTTCATTTTTTTCTCCTTTCCCTGTTTTCTTTTATATGGTTTGCTTTTTATTTTTTAGAATTTATCTTAAGAGGTAAAAGCTTAGGTTATAGATTTGATATCTTGTTTTCAATGTTGGTGTTTAAAGCTGTTAGTGTCCCTCTAAGCACTGCTTTCACATTCCATACATTTAGATATATTGCTTTCATTTTCACTCAGCTTGAAATAATTTCCAGTTATCTTTGTTTCTTCTTTGATTCATGTATTTTTTTAGATACGCATTCTTTAGTTTTCAAATATATGTGAATTTTCCAATTTTTTATTGTTGATTTCTAGTTAAGTGTTATGGTTGGTGAACATAGTTTGCATGACTTAAATTATTTTACATGTGTTGAGACTCGCTTTGTGGCCTAGTACATGGTCTGTCCTGGAGAATGTTCTATGTGTGCTTATAAGGAGCACATACTCTGCCGTTTTTGTGTGGAGTATTCTGTTCATTCAGAATTCAGGTTGGTTGATAATACTGCTCAAGTTTTCTACATTATTACTGATTTTCTGTCTCTCTGTTCTAGCAATTATTGAGACATCTCTGATGAGTATTGTTGAATTGTCTATTTCCTTATTTCTGTCATTTTTTGCTTCATCTGTTTTGGAGATCTGTTAGTAGATACATGCATGTTTATAGTTGTTACAGTTTCCTGATTAATATAACCTTTTAACATTATGAAATATCTATTATTGTCTGTGGTAACTTTTTTCCTTAAAATAGATTTTGTCAGATATTGGTATAGCTGTCCTCTCTTATGACTACTTTTTGCACAGTATGTTTCTATTTTTTTTATTTATAACCTGGTTACTTCTTTGAACCAATGTGTATCTTCTATAGACCAGATATAGTTAGATCCTGTATAGTTTTTTTAAATCCAGTCTTAGAAATAAGCTCTGCTTTTGATTAACATGTTTAATTTATGTACACTTAATGTTTGACAATGTATAGAATTCAGCCATTTGAAATGGCATTAGTTAAATACATTTGTAGATGTGTAAGCCGGGTAACTCAGTATTGTGACTTTTTGCTACTCTCACCTTGTGTGTTTGATTACTAGCCTTAACAGGTAAGATCTGTCTTGTTCTCTTGCCTTGTCTTGGCAATGTGTTTCCTATTCCAGCACCCTTGAAACTAGGGCTCTGTTCAGTTTTGATCAGACCCACGTACAGGTTCCCCAAAATAACCATTTGACCTAAAACTCAGGCTTGGCAGCTGGGAAACTCTCATTTAAGTTGTTATAGTACTTTTCCAATCTTTGTGGGAACAAGGTGGGGATAGACAGATACCCATAACATCACAGTAGCTAATATTCAGGGAAAGCAAAGTTTAATTAATTTTAGTTTATTCTGCTTACAAATGGAGTAGCTCAATTTAGAACAATTTGTATTAAAACAAAGAGTTAAATAAACTTGGACACATAGGACTACTTTTCCAGTATTTTTTTTTTAACTTTTTTTGAAAACATGTAGACAGAAAGTCGTGTTTCCTGAAAGTTGTTTATTACCAAAGTTTTTCTGTGCTAAAATTAGTAGTCACAGATATGTAAAAAATTGCCCTCTTTTTTAAGGAAGAGAAGGAACCCTAGAAAACTAGTGTAGGTTTGTAGTTCTTCCTTAATCTTAGATTTAATTTGCTCTGGAAACATAGAACTTTAGAGATTACTTACCTGGGGCCTTCAGGAATGTCCATCTGGGAATGATTATTGGTATACACTATTACTTATTATATAATAGTAGTAGTAGTAATAATGGTTATGATGATCTCTCATGTAGTGAGAACTCAAGAAGGACAAAGTTCATATGCAAAACAGTATATTTGCTTTTTCATTTGTCATTTCAAGATATATGTTTGGTGGATCTAGATGGAATGGATTTTATATCATTAAAAAAAACAATGAACCCTTAAACTTCTGTTGATACTCAGGAGACTTAGTGTACTATAGCCTACTGGCATAAAGTGCTGAATTTCCCACAGGGTTACCAGGGAAGGAAGAAAGTCTGGATGAGTAGTTTCCTGGCATATGCTTCTTGAATTGTTGGCTATTTTGGTGTCAGATTTTATGTTGAGAGTTTTCATGTTTTAATGACAAAAATGTTTACTGGAAATTATAGCTTGGAAAAGAGAGCCACTTTCCTGCTTCAGTAGAAAGCTAGGTAAAGCATTGATGTGGGGTAAAGTAGCTGTGGAGTTTTATATTCAGATTCTATGAACAGTAAACAGAGCATCTAAAATAACCACTTGCACATTGCAACAAACACATCATCATTTGCTTAAAAAAGAGTTATAATTACAGTTGACGAAGCATGGACACCATAAAAAATGCATTAGTTTGGCTTGACACATTAATTACCTGTTTTTGCAGATGTTTTTATGTATTGTTGTGTGAACAGTTTACAAAATAATTACAGGAAAGTCATATGGAAAATAAACTAAGTGGGTGGTTTCTCATCTAAATATTTTCATTCATGTGAATCTGTGAGGCACAGCTGCTCTATAGCAAAAGCGGAGAGACAGATGAGGATTCTCGAAGTGTTTTTTATTAGCCGATCTCTGTCATCAGTATCACCACGTTTTTATATCTTTAGCAATACAGTTTAAAAACATTTGAGATGGCTGATTTATTCCCTGTGATTACTGAAAAAATTTTTGATTCTGATCAGAAGAAATGTGATTATCTATGATTATTTTAAAGTAAACCAAATGAAACCAAAAAACCCTAAATGAAAATCTATTATTTTAGTACTGACAGGGTATTAGGCACCTTGAGAAAGAGTTAATTGTTATTTTGTAATTACTTGAGTTATGCAGTTTTGTATTACTTATAGCTTGTTATATCTTTATAATTAAAGTTTGTCATGTGTAAATTACACAGTTCAGCTTATTTCTTCTGTCTTATGAAGTATTAAAACTGTAAATCTGCTTTTTCTCAGAAGCATACTGTGTTGCCATTAGTGTTCTCAAAATGGGTTTCATCTGAAAAATAGCCAGGTCATTATACAGAGATATTTTACCTTTACAAAATACTAAGGGACACACCTTTCAAAATTGCAACTGTCAAACAATAAATAGATAGCTTTTTAGACACCATTCTGTTTACACAGTGGTTTATACTTACTTAGAGTATCTGTGCTGTATTTTCCTCGTGTTATGACAGTTTTTCGTAAAATTAAATCAAAATATAGATTCTCTTTTTAGTCCAATCATGCTTCTTTTGGACTATGTTCACCTGTATTCCTTTTGTTTGCATTTCAGCTACACAGATGATGAAGACCATAATTAAAGATACTTTCCCGGACATGCATTTTACATAGCTATTGTTTAAGTTAGAGAAAGGCACTAAATTATAGAAAGAGGTAATTGATACATCAGTAGGCATGAAGGTATTGTTATCAGACCTTATAATAGTGGTGGCAAGTCATATACACCATGGAATACTATACAGCCATAAAAAAGGTTGAGTTCATGTCCTTTGTAGGGACATAGATGAAGCTGGAAACCATCATTCTGAGCAAACTATCACAAGGACAGAAAACCAAACACCGCATGTTCTTACTCATAGGTGGGAATTGAACAATCAGAACACTTGGACACAGGGCAGGGAACATCACACACTGGGGTCTGTCGTGGGATGGGGGCATGGGGGAGGGATAGCATTAGGAGAAGTACCTAATGTAAATGACCAATTAATGGGTGCAGAAAACCAACATGGCACATGAATATATATGTAACATAACTACACATGTTGTGCACATGCACCCTATAACTTAAAGTATAATAAAAAATAATAATAGTGGTGGCAAGTAATTTATATAATTATCCATTCATTTGTTTAACAAAATTTTATTGAAGGTCTTCTACATGTAATGTTCTATGACAGTGCTGAGACGACTGTAAACATTGAGATGACTGTGTGCCTGGAACATAGTAGATAACTCAGAAACTATTAGGCATCTTTTAAAGGGGATAGGAGGGGCAGGAATAAATGGTAGAGAACATTTTCACTCTGGTGGCTTGTATAAAGAAAGTTAATTGTTGGGGAGGATTTTCTCTGTTACTCTGAAATTGTTTTCAAATGTGATATAGTCTGAGAGTATTACTTGACTCATTCTTTTTGTTTTTGGAGACAAAGTCTCACTCTGTCACCCAGGGTGGAGTGCAGGGGCACCATCTCAGCTTACTGCAGCTTCTGCCTCCCAGGTTCAAATGATTCTCTTGCCTTAACCACCTGAGTAGCTGGGATTACAGGTGTGCACCACCATGCCCAGCTAATTTTTGTATTTTTAATAGAGGTAGGGTTTCCCCATGTTGGCCAGGCTGGTCTTGAACTCCTGACCTCAAATGATCCACTTGCTTTGGCCTCCCAGAGTGCTGGGATTACAGGTGTGGGCCACTGTACCTGCCCTCATTCTTTGAATTGTTTAAATATGGAGATATATCTGTTCGTGTTAACAGCCATTTGAAGAAAGATGGAATGGAGTCTGTTCTAATTCTGATGTATTAATACACTAAGTCAATTTAATTTTTAAGGTAGAGATGCATTAAAGGAGTCTGAAACTTCATGGGTTGAGAATAATAAACTGCTTGTTATCAGTAATTCTCTTGATCACTTTACATCATTTCAAAGGAAAAATATGGGAATATCATGGCATCAAGAAAACAATTATTGGACTCTAGATTCTTCCATAGATTTGCTACTTCTCTTAAGATGTATCTTATGGCCAGTGAAACAATGAGCAGAATCCTTTTTTGGGGGTCAGGAGACTTTCCATATTTAACAGTATGGCAGACTAAAAATTCATAATGTATGTGGAGTTTCATTTCCAAATTTTCTCTGACTATATTTTTATTCCTTCTTATAAGGAAAAATTTTAATTCCTTAGTTTTGGCTCTTTCTTTTTCCTTTGATGTCTGTCATTAGCTCTTTGTGATGTTTTAATCTTATTTTTTTATAAGCCATTTGACTTTAGAACAAGAGAAACTTAAGGGACTGCTATTATTATTATTTGGACAAGAGTTTGGACTGCAAATTATTATTTGAGTTTCTCATCACTAAGAGACTGGCCATTTTTATTGCCTGGCCAGTATCTCTGTCTGTTGCCCAGGCTGGAGTGCAGTGGTGCCATCACAGCTCATTGCAGCCTGGAACCCCTGGGCTCAAGCAATCTTCCCATCTCAGCCTCCCCAGTAGCTGGGACTACAGGTGTGTACCACCAGGCCTGGCGAATTTTAAAAATTTTTTTGTAGAGGTGGGGTCCCACTGTGTTGCCCCGGCTGATCTCAAACTCCTGGGCTCGAGCCATCTTCCTACCTCAGCCTCTCAAAGTGCTGAGATTACAGACGTGAGTCACCATACTTGGCCAGCAATGTTATTTTGAAGGGAGTAAATAAGTCTTTGGATTCTGTCTTTAAAATTGCATAACAAGGAAAAATAGGTTAGGGAGCAGAAAGAAATTGTTGAGTCTAAAAGAACACTGTCTCTGTAGGTATTTAACACTCTATGATATAATGATGTATAATATGTGTTTTCATTTAGTGTTACTGATAGCAGAAAAACTGCTAAACATCATTGAAACAATCATAACTGAGGCATTGCTTGGGCATCAATATTATGACTTTTGCTTTTACTATTCTTTGGTGGCTCTCTGAATTTCCAGGGGTCACATGAAATTGGTTTTGAAAAAACATTAATAGGGGGTTGACTAAATGCAAATGGAAATCAGATTCCCTGACTGGTTCATGTTATACATGGAAAGGCTGATGGCTTCAGAGTTGTGGTAGACATGTAGAACTATAAATTACTGTTCTTCTCAAGGTTGCCTTTTGTTGTCAGAACACTTAGCATAAGGCAGAAATGGTAGGCTGTACCTGAAAAGAACAAAACACCATTAAACGTAATAAATCAGCACTTAAAAAAAACTAACTATAACTTCCAAGGCCATCTCAAGCGTGAGTTTTCTTTTATGTGACTAAAGTTGTTAAAAAAAAAAAAAGAAAGCAAAAAAGCAGCAACAAACAGAAACTCAAACCCAGTTTGATTTGGATGTTCTTTCTGTTGTGGTAAATCTGAATGAAATCAAGCATGCTCGACTAAGCACAGGGCCCACTGGGAGAGTATTTGTGGTGTAGCGAAATAAAAATAAGAATATAATAAAATGTGACTAAGTAGAGTCTTATGTGGGGATTAAGTTCTGTGCATGTGGCAAAAATCAAATAGAGTCAAAATACTCTTAATAACCCCTTAAAATTTTCCATGAAACACAGATACAGACACATTGTCTTTCAAGATGTTTAAATTGGCTTGTTCTTCCTCCAGCATGGCTTTTCTTTTGTTAAACAAATGATGAGGCTGTTAGTTATATTCTTTTTAGTGACTAAGGGTAGAATTGGAAGAACTATTTTTTATTCTAGGTTGCTAAATGAATTTTATTAGTTCCATGAGTAAAAATGCCCCTTGATTTTTTTTTTTAAATGGGTAAATGAGAAAAGGCCATTGTTTTCCAAATAAATATTTGGGTAATAAAGATGTTCAAGAGACTAGTTTTTTCCAGAAAGGCCTATTCTCTTTTACATGGTATGACATATACCTCTTTGTAGCTCCAGTTCTCCTGTATGTTTGTCTGTTGTCTTTGTCTCTCCATTCTGATTCCACTTTGTTTTGTTGCCTGACAGGCACCTTTCTCAACTTCTTATGTTTATTTCTCTGTATCTTTGTTTCCATACTCACCTGTACTTCTCCCATGTATTTTTCTTGTTCTATTCAGGAACAGTTGAATAATCAAATTCAAATTCAGTTACAGTACTTTATATTGAAAGGTAGCTTAAGATAGTGGCAAGTACCCTGAAGTATGGTGTAAGACCTGGTTTAGGTTCAGGCTCTTAAAGTAACTGTGTAACTGAGAAAGACATTTCACATTCTTGAGACTTAATTTTCTTATGAAAGAAAATAATATATTTCTTATAAATAGAATGTAGTATAATGAAGGGTACCAAACGGTGATGGCTTCTTGGATAAGTTAGAATTTCTGGATTCCGTTATCTGTATACCATGCCTTCTATAAAACTTTCCTTAGTGACTGAAGTCAGAGATGGTGCACTGAGAAACACAGGATGGGTAATTGAGTGTTTCTGTAAATTTCATCAACAACTTTGGATTTTCTCCTCACATCTACTCAGCCACTCCCTGTCAGAGATCACACACTATAATCACCCTGTATGATCAGAAATTGAGAAGGTGAAGAAACACAGGTTGTCACAATCCATATTAAGATATCTTTTATGATACACCAGAACTTTTTAACGTAAAGGTTATTGAATAATGGGAACAGTTTTTCTTTTCTTTTTTCTTTAAAGACGGAATCTTGCTCTGTTCCCCAGGCTGGAGTGCAGTGGTTCATGCAGTGACATGAGCATGGCTTACTGCGGCCATGACTTCCTGGGTTCAAGTGATCCTCCCGCCTCAGCCACCCAAGTAGCTGGAACCACAGGTGCGCACCAACATGTCTGGCTGATTTTTGTATTTTCAATAGAGACAGACATGGGGTCTTGCTGTGTTGCCCAGGCTTGTGTTGAACTCCTGGGATCAAGCAGTTCTCTCACCTTGGCCTCCCAAAGTGCTGGGATTATAGGAGTGAGCCACAGCCTAGTTTTTCTTTTTTGAATGCATAAGTTTTTTTATGTTGAATGCATAAGCCCGGTAGAAATTCTTGCTCTAGCTGAATGATTAACAAATAATCATTGTGGACTGTGTGTGTGCGTATTTTAAAATGGAGAACAAGAAATCAAGCAGATTAGAGTTAATTAAACATTTTTTAGTCAATTAAAATCTGTTTAAAGTCACATTTGTCAATAATTTGACTAGTTAGAAATATCCTGGAAATCTATAGAGTCAGCTTTTTTTTTTTTTTTTTTTTTGCTGATGCTGACAAACCTGAATAAGCATCCAGGAGCAGAAATCTTCAAGAGATAGTTTTTATTCTTGAATGCTGCTGTTGATCAGCAGTGATGATGACCTCCTTTTAAGGGACTGATGAGGAAGGAACCATAGTATTTACGTATAAGGTTACTTTTTTTTTTCCGAGACTGAGTCTCACTCTGTCGCCCAGGCTGGAGTGCAGTGACGCGATCTCACTTCACTGCAACCTCTGCCTCCCGGGTTCAAGTGATTCTCCTGCCTCAGCCTCGTGAGTAGCTGGTATTACAGGTACCCGCCACCATGCCTGGCTAATTTTGTGGTTTTTTTTGTTGTTGTTTTTGTTTTTTTGAGATGGAGTCTCTCGCACTGTCGCCCAGGCTGGAGTGCAGTGGCGCGATCTTGGCTCACTGCAACCTCCGCCTCCTGGATTCACGCCATTCTCCGCCTCAACCTCCCGAGTAACTGGAACTACAGTTGCCCACCACCATGCCCAGCTAAGTTTTTGTGCTTTTAGTAGACCAGGATGGTCTCAATCTCCTGACCTCGCGATCCGCCTGCCTCGGCCTCCCAAAGTGCTGGGATTACAGGCATGAGCTACCGTGCCTGGCCAATTTTGTGTTTTTAGTAGAGATGGGGTTTCTCCATGTGGGCCAGGCTGGTCTCAAACTCCTGACCTCACAGGATCCGCCTGCCTCGGCCTCCCAAAGTGCTGGGATTATAGGCATGAGCCACTGCACCTGGCCTATATATAAGGCTACATTTAAAAAGCCTTTCAGTATTTCTATCACTTCATTGTAGTTTCCTTGGAAGTGGAACCACCATATTCAGCAGGAGTCCATTTCAACTTCTGGCTTCTGGTTCTTGTTTCTCTGTTGCTGTGGAGACTGCCTAGAAAGTGGCAGAAAAACCAAAAGTTTAAAAAATAGTAATTTGATTATAAAATATGGCTTTAACTCTAGCTTTAACTAGGTGTTCCATATCTTGGCGTTTTCGAATTCCAAATTATTTTGTGAGATGAGTTGATTTTGTTTCACGAAACAAATTTTGAAATGTTATTAAAGCTTAAATACACTGAATTTAAAGGTAAATTGCCATAGTTTTTATTATATTTGAGCCTAAGGTGAATCAAAAATCTTAAATGGGGATTTAAATTAGGGCTTGGAAGGCATAATCTGAAATGAGAAGAGCTAGTGAGAATGGAAATAGCAGACTCTAGACACAGTAAACCCTAAACCAAAGGACTAGTATTGTGTAGAAATAGTGAATAGCTGTTATTATATGGCATGTTTATCTTCAAAGTATGTTATAGTTATTTAAGTGATTTTCACAGAAGATACTCATTTTTCAACTGAGTAGAAAAGCCCTCTAAAACCTTGCATTTAGGAAGTAAGCAGATTGTAAGGGTAGAGGCAGAAGTACACTGACATTTTAATTGCGGGTTGAGGAATTGGAGAGTTAATAAATAAATGTAGATGGTTCCACGGTTAAAAAGCAATAGAATTTTTTCCCCCACCAAGACCAGTTATATTTGTGAATTCCTCATGAAAGAGAGAAGAGATGGAATTGTAATGTAAAAGGTGTGAAAGGAAAGTTATTTAGCAAAATTGCAATCCCAACTTTGTTGCAGCTTTTCGCTGAGGTCTGTATTTAGTCAAAATTCTTTGGTTTGCATGTGCGGAAATCCAAATTTGAACTACCTCAGGGAAAGAAGGGCAGGAATGTGGCTTTGCCGATGCCAGTTACGTTAGAGGAATGTAGGTTCACCTGAAAACACTGGGATTTCTTTCTATTTTCCTTTTAAGTCTCCCATATCTGCTTTCTGAGTCAAGTTCGTTTTTTCACATTGGCCTTTTTTTGCATTGGCAGAAACCGGCTGTTGGCAATTCCTACTCCTCTTATTTACAGCTTGAATAACAAAGACAGTCCAGTTTGTGTTGTGCTAATTCCCCCCTTCTTAAACTGTGGCCAGGAGGATAGGGTTCTATGATTGGCTCAGCTTGTGACTAGGGGGGCCCACCCTTGGCTAAATGGACCTTGGTGATTAGAGGGACTGACATCTGAAACAAGAAAGCAGCTTTCATTCAAACCACCTGGTTAGTGGTGGGGGGAAGTGGTAGAAGAGTATGATGGGAAGAAGAAAGGGTCATTTCCCCGGAAGCAGGAGGAGATGCTGTTCCAGGCAGAAATAAGAAGAGGGTTCTACTAGTAGTCTTTTGGGAGAAATTATCTCTTTTTTATAATTCATTTCACTTCAGTTCAGCAAACCAGGAAACATTATTTTGTAGGATTTGGTTTTTAGAAAAATCCAAGGTTGTAAACACACACACACACACACACACACACACAAAACATCTGTTGCATTTGGTCCTATTTGTTGAGTTGCTTAGCTGTATAATGTCTGGACTAGGGCTAGTCTTTTTATCTTCAGAGCTCTTTACAGATAGACGTTTCTTATATATTTGACTCCTACTAAAATACGTCAAATTATCAATACATACTTAAATAGGAGAATGTTAGAATTTGGATAAATGAAATAATGGGGGGTAATAGTTAGACTTGGTTGATATTAATAACTTTCATGTCTTTTCCAATTTTGAATATCTCTTCTTTTCAGTTAGAAACGTGAATAAGCTGCACATTGGGTACAAGGAAGTTAATTTTCAGGTTGAACTGAAGAAAGGTTATTTTTTACATGTTCAGATTTTTTTTTTTTTTAGGAGAGTCAAGCCCTACCCGTCGAGAAGCTGTAAAGAGAAGAACAGCTGAGTATCTCATGCGGGCTGAAAGTATCTCTGGTCTTTATGGGAAATTTCAACTTGAGGATGTGTCTCAGGTATGTCTCATATTTTGTTGTGTATTTTCTTCAGTGATTTTTTGCTGTCTAGTCTGTCAGCTTTATTTGTAATTAGAATGTTATAGGATTTTGATTCTTTGAATTTTATTAATAATTTTCATAAAGGTTGTTGGTAGAAAGAAAAGCATTATAGCAAACCACCAAAAGTGGAATAAAATGAGACTTGCTTTCTCCTTTTCTTGGTCTTTTATTGGTTTATTACTGTACCCTTAATTTTCTCATCTGTAGATTGAGAGTAATTTATACTGTCGTGATATCTATTTGTATTTGGACTTTTTAAAGTTAGATTGTCATTCTTATATAATTGTTCTCCAGTTTTATTGATTCATGTTAAAACTATTCATTTTAAGCATTACTTATACAAGTATATGCTATTGGTCACTTGGAATTATAAAAGCATAATTCTAGCAGGGATAGTTAGGTTATTTGGGACTTCCCCTAGACTTGTCTAAGGCAGATGAATGCTGAAAACATTAGAAGCATTGCAGGTTATTATTGTTTTTATGCTGTATCAACCTGGTTTTGGCAAATTTCTGGAGGAAACTTTTCTGTTATTTTTTTCTTTATATCAAACTAAGTTTTTCTGATGCAATTTAAGAATTGTGTCTTCTGGAGATGGGAAAAAGGGTTTAGTTTTTGTTTTTGTTTTTGTTTTTTTTTTTGAGATGGAGTCTTAGTCTGTCCCCCAGGCTGGAGTGCAGTGGCACGATCTAGGCTCACTGCAAGCTCTGCCTCAGCCTCCTGAGTAGCTGGGACTACAGGTGCCACCACCAGGGCTGGCTAACTTTTTTGTATTTTTAGTAGAGACGGGGTTTCATCATGTTAGCCAGGGTGGTCTCGATCTCCTGACCTCGTGATCCACCCTCCTCGGCCTCCCAAACAGTTTGTTGTCTTAATTGATCTAAGAGTCAGGCAGCCTTGTTCATATCCAGCTCTGCCACTCGAAGTCATGGAAGATTGGACAAGATGCTTAATCCCACTTCTGAATGTCAGTTTCTATATCTGATTAATGAGAATATGGTAATTTTTTGCTGGGTAGTTACTAGGATTAAATGAAGTAAAAAAAAATCACTCATATGTGGATTACACAGATACACATAAATCAAATGCCTCTCTAGCACAAAGATCAGCCCATAAGCCAAAAACTTAAGTTTTAGCCTCATTCTTCATTTCCCGTTCATATACCGCCTTACATGCTTTTTCCCACACATTTTTATACTTTGTATACTTTTTGAAAATGATAAGATAGCAGTTATCAAAACTGTACTAATCAGTGTAAGACATTCTGAGAATTTCTTCTATTCTCTATCATGGTTCTTTTAATTATATTATTAAATTTACTTCCTTTTTTGGCATTGAATTTTATCTTTTTAAGTGGAATATTTATGTGAACATTACTTTTTCCATGGGATTGGCAACCTTCCTCCTGTGTAGTACTAATGTGTGTATACTCAATTTCATTTTGGGTGGGGGCATTGATAAAAGCATTAACATAATTCCCTGTGAACTTGTTTTACTAAATGCGTCTTATAAATATTCTAAAATTTGTTTTAAATTGTTTACTTTTTTAATTTTTTTTTTTTTTGAGATGGAGTCTCGCTCTGTCACCCAGGCTGGAGTGCAGTGAAGTGATCTCGGCTCATTGTAACCTCTGCCTCCCGGGTTCAAGCGATTCTCCTGCCTCAGCCTCCCGAGTAGCTGGGACTACAGGCGCATGCCACCATACCTGTCTAATTTTTGTATTTTTAGTAGAGATGGGGTTTCGCCATGTTGGCTAGCCTGGTCTCGAACTCCTGATCTAAGGTGATCCACCCGCCTTGGCCTCCCAAAGTGCTTGGGATTACAGGCATGAGCCACCGCGCCTGGCCAATATTCTAAAAGTTTTAGGGATTTAAAATTACCAGTATTCTATTCATTCTTATAACATTAAATTTGAATGGTCTACCTATACTTACTTATGTAATCCTCCCACTTTTGCATTCCTGTTAGTTTCCTATAGGCATGTCTATGAAGCAATAATTTCTTAGGTAAATAAGTATGTTGAGCCTCCTGTATAGTTTAGACTAGAAGAATAGAACCATGAAGTATATCAGTCAGAATTTCTTCAAGTATAACTGCTAATGAGAATAAAACAGAAGAGATCTAATATAGGAAAGGTGATTACATTTGATTATACACTAACTCATTAAGCATCTGTTAAGACTGTATATAGAATCAAACTAAATATACTTTGGAGTTATACAAAAGATGATGACACAGCCTGCTCTTGCAAATCCTGTAGCATAGTTGAGGACCCATATATGTACATAGTTGAGCAAACAAAGTTACACTGGTAAGAGCCATGTAGAAGAATGGAAAATTTATCAGAAAGGATAAAAAGGGGTACCTTCTGAATCTGATTTGACATGTAGGATTTTTTCAGTTCTTAGGCAAGGAGGCTAGAGGAGAGTAGGCACAGTATTTTTCTCTCATGGTAAACATTTGCTTTTTAAATTTTCCTTTTGTATGTTATTTTGTTAAGCCTGGCCCTTTTTGGCCAAGAGCATGCTTGATTATTTTCTTATGTATAATTTAAAAGTCTTTCAGAGGATTGTTATTAGCTTGGTGCATTTATTATTCCACTTCTTTAACCATCTTTGGGCCTGAGTTTCAACCAACACGATGAGAGGATTTGTATAAATGATTTCTAAGGCCCCTTTAGCTCAAATTTGGTGCAAAGCAGATACTACTTCTCTCTGGAATCAGTGTGCAAACATTTCTTTCTAGCCTGGTTGATAAAGACAATAAAGGAACCCTTTTTTGCTTTTTAAATTTTTGTTAATTACCGTTTTCTCCTTTGGTACAGTCTGTCATGACTCCTTCCACCCAGGTTTTCTGTGATGTTCTAAGTGTTTGCTTTATTGAACTTTAGAGATCCTTATATAGTAAATACAAAAGTTCTAAGTTTCCCAGTCATTCACGTTAATGTCTTTTTTGCAAAAGTACAGAAAGGATAAAAAGCACTCTCTTACTCTTTTTCTTCATTACTTCATTAATAAAAGGCTCCAAGAAAATTTAGGAGCAGGTTTCAGAAAAAAAAGAAATGAGGTTTTTTTTGAAGTAAAGATTGGATCTTAACTGAAGGAGACAGATTTCTTTCTTCCTTTTTTTTTCTTTTTTTAAAAAATAAATCTTAGACAACACTGAATGATTTAAGAATTAATGTTAAAAGAGGCTCTCCCTGGAAAAGATTTAGAATAGTTTTTTTGCTTTTTTTAGCTGTAGGAATTTGAAACTCTGGATCAAATTTAGAAAAATACAATAAATGATCTAAATTTAGAACAAAATATTGTGTAGTTTTTAAAGTGTGGATATGTTTTTATGCAGTTACAAGGTGTGAGTGAAAATTAATATGTAGAATGTATACCTTTCCTGAATATTTGTAGATTTTGAATGCAACTGATATAATAATACTGAAAGTGTTTTTCTATTGTGCATTTTGTTTGTTTGTATTATTAATTGATATTATTCCATTATTCCTTAGAAAATATTTTAAATTTGCCCTCACTGAGACATATGCTTAAGTCAGTAATAGGTCTGCAATTCAGTGTCAGGCTTGAAATGTGACCTAGTGCGGCTCAGGAGACTGGGTATTAGGGTTGATAGATTGCCCATGAAAGTCTTTGCAAAGCCAAAAATTCATGGATGAAGCCAAATTCAGGAGCTCTGGCATAATTAGACATTAGAGTTCAGAGTGTGGTTTCTTGATACACTCTTTGTGGTACTTTCCTTTTGCCCTTGATTGCTTATTTTCCCACAATAATGGTTACTCTCTCTCAGGTTATTTGAGGAGTAAGTAACCTTCTTTTAAATGTGGTTGGTGAACCAGCATCATCAGCATCACCTGAGAGCTTGGTGGAAATGCAGAATATCAGACCTACTGAATCAGAATCTTCTTTTTAACAAGATCATCAGGTGATGCACATACACATTAAAATTTAAGAAGTACTGCACCAACAGATTGGGAAGAATAGAGAGAGCTCATTGAGAACAGGAAATAATATCAAGTGAAAAAGACAGTGGGCAGGCTGAACAGCAACTTCAAAAACAAATCCCCAAACAGAAACAGAGCCTTTTAAAGAATGTACAACAGGCCTGTAATCCCAGCACTTTGGAAGGCTGAGGCAGATGGATCACTTGAGGCCAGGCATTCGAGACCAGCCTGGCCAACATGGTGAAACCCCATCTCTACTACAAATACACACACAAAAAATTAGCCAGCTGTGGTGACACATGCCAGTAACCCCAGCTACTCAGGAGGCTGAGGCACAAGGCTGTCGTTTGAGCCTGGGAGGTCGAGGTTGCAGTTAGCCGAGATCGTGTCACTGCACTCCAGCCTCGGCGACAGAGCGAGAACAACAATAGTAAGTAGGTTCTAACTGGTGTGCCAGTTCTAATCCATGAGTAGTGGCTGCCAGGAGCATTGTATTGAGAAGAGTTGTGAGACTGTGGGATTAGCAGAGATTCCTGCCATGGACTTGACCAGCTGAATGATATGTACTTGCCACCTCTGCTTTTGAAGATTGTTGGGTCATCATGTATTCTTGTCTCTTCCCTTGTCTCTCTTTCCATCTATACCAGGTATAGATGAATACAACTATTCTTTGCCTCTCTGGGCATCTTCTGCTATAATAGCTAATAAATATAAGTGAAAATCTTACTTTTCCATTAAGGAACTCAATCATATTACCTAGAAATACACTGCTTCTCCCATCGCGCTTCATAGCGCAATGGGCCAAATTTCACCTAACAACATTCTTTTATTTCATAAGTAAGATTTAATCCTCTCTTATCTATTACCTACTTTTGCTAACCTTGCTGCGTCGCAGTTTTCTCATCTAAAAAAAAAGTTGGACTTGATCTCTAAGGTGTCTTTCTGCTCTTAAAATTTTGTGGATATGTATGTCCTTTTGCCATCTGAAGAAAGGAGTAGATCTATAGGATTCTACCCAATTTAAGCACTACATATGAGAAATACAATTTTTTTTTATTGATGATTTTATTTCATGATCTTTCTTTGTTCATTTCTGTGATCTCAAACTTTTATAGATGGTTAAAGTAGAAAGAGAACTTTAGTGATCACTTTGCCTTTGGTCATTTCCCCTTCAATTTCCCCATTCACGTCTTTCCAAGAGTAACCTTACTAAATCGCTGTTTTCATTGGGTTATTTCTCATAGAAAAACTTGTTGTCTAGACTTCGGAGACTGTATAGTCAAGACTTTTCTTCTTGGCATTCAAGGCCTGCGAAAACTGACCCTAAGTGTATAATTTTATTTTCTTCTGTTCTCCAATTTGAATAACTTTTCCCCACCAGGCGAATGCTTTCCAGTTGTATACAGTATAGAATAACTTTTTCCTAATCTAATTTCCACTTAACATTTAAAATCACCTTTATCACAGTTTTTCTTACACTAATGACATATTTGTGTAGTCCCATATTTTTAAGATAATGTTTTATTGTTATTTAACTTTTCATGTATTTGTCTTATCTCCTCAAATAAATGGTGAACTTCTTGAGGTTAGACTGGGCCTTTTGATAATTTATAGCCCTTTCAGTTATCATGCACATAGTTGGTGCACAGTAATTATTTGTTGAAAGATGCGATAGAGATTTTGTAGTTTGCTTTCTTTGCTCTTAAATTGCCAAAGTGAATCAATAACTTTCTTTGGAAACCGAAAGAAACAGTGACATCTGTGAATAAGAAGATATAAATAGGAGATAGGGATGTTGGAGATACTTGGCCATATTTTCTAAGACAAATGTAGTGGACTAAATATCATTTAAAGTATTATTTTTTTTCCCTCCTTACAACTTTTCCTTAGCATTCCTTTTGCTAAAATCACAAACAGTTCTTACTTGTTCTTGTAGCAAGAAGCAGCAGCAGAAAAGAATTTTTAATTTTCAGAATGTGTTGGTTAGTAAAAGGACTGCAAGCTTTAGAATAGTAGTTGGAGTTCTTCCACTGTCTCTCTTTCTGACCACAGACAAACACTCCAGCATTCTGAGAATCCCTTTATTCATCTGTAAAATGGGAATTATATAATACTAACTTCCTGTAGGTGCATTGCCTGGTATGGGGTGAAGAATAGAGATGAAACAATGTAAATGAAGATAGAAAAGACTATTTATTTCTACTGGCCGGGTGTGGTGGCTCATGCCTTCAGTCCCAGCACTTTGGGAGGATGAGGTGGGTGGATTACCTGAGGTCAGGAGTTCGAAACCAGCCTCACCAACATGGTGAAACTCCATCTCTACTAAAAATACAAAAATTAGCTGGCCATGGTGGTGGGTGCCTGTAATCCCAGCTACTCAGGAGGCTGAGGCAGGAGAATCGCTTGAACCGGGGAGGCAGAGGTTGCAGTGAGCCAAGATCGAGCAGCTGTACTCCAGCCTGGGCAACAAGAGCGAAACTCCATCTCAAAAAAAAAAATTTAAAAAAGGCTATTGCTGTTACATGTTGGTTACATTATACACTGAATGACTATAATGAATATAATGTTACATTATACACTGAATGAGTATACACTGAATGAATATAATGAATGCTGTTACATTATAACACTAAAATACCTTGCTAAATGTTTGTATATCCCTAAAAAGGTTCCCCTTAGTTTAAAGGTTATTATCTAGTCTAATTGTCACTATTATGCCAACTTTTTCAAACATCTTTAAGAAATAAAAAGTCTCTTTTAAAACTTAAACACCATTTCAGGTACAGTTAAATTATTATTTTCTTGCTAAATCTATAAACAAAACAAAAATGGAAAACAATTAGAATTGCTGCTTTTAGAGAATTTCACAAGTGGTAGTTTTCCCAGTTGTAAGTGACACCTAATTTTCCAAGATTCCTTCCTTTCTCCCTGCTCTCCTCATTTCTGCTCTCCCTCATATTTTCCAACTAAATACTAGCAATATGCAAGGCACTGTGAATATAGAGATGAATAAGACACATTTTCTATTCTCAAGGAGCTGCCTGTCTGGTGATGTTGGTCTGTACAGGGACAAAAATGGTATCTCAGTAATTCCCTTACCATGGTGTTTGATCAGGATATTTTATCTTCAATTCATAGAATTTGAATTTTCTTCTGTATTCTAATAGATTTTTGATAGCAAGAAGGTCTGCTTTAAGTATGTAATAAGGCTTTGTGTCTCCTGTTGTCCTTTGCAGCATCACCATTTTAATATAGGATCAATATAGCAGTACTTTATAGTTGTAAATGTCATATGGAGGTGCCCTTAGAATTTGTCTAATTTAATGGCTTATGTTACTGATAGAGAAAAACTAAAACTAATAAATGGAAGTTGGGATTATTTTAAAATTGTGTGCAGAATTTAAAAGTTCCTTCCTATGTTCACTGATTTTTTAAATCTTTTTTTTTGTGTAGCTAACAGACTGTTTTCCACATCACAGATAGTCAAATATTTGAAGAAAAATTTCTTTCTCTTATAAATCATCTTGTAAGCAGGCTCTGTTTTAGTGATTATTGGTTATATGATGAAGCTTCTTAATTTTTCACCATTATTGGTAATTTTTCTGGTTGAATTTGGATGGACCAGTCCCTCTGAAAACACATAATACATAAAGTAACAATCATAGAACTGTAGCTTCATGATGAGAGAGAATGGCTTGTGCCCCTCCCTACCCATGTGTGCTTATTATTATATTATTTTTAGTTCCCCCACTTCCAAATTACTGTTGAGGTGTCTGGGGTAAATATAATACTGGGATTGATTGTTGGCCCAGTTATCCATTTGTTACAAAGTTTTATGATAGCTGTATGGTCTGAATTGAGTTATTGCTCTAGAAACACTCAGCTCATTAATTTTTCTTTTTAAAAATTTTTTCAATGTTATGATTTATTTACTTGCAACTTTTTTCTTGCTTTTTCTTTTTGATTTTCTTTAGTTTTTATTTTTAAAAATTTTATATTACAGACAAACAGAAACTTCCTCCTTTCATCTTTCCATTCTCTGATTTATGATGAATTTACTTTCCTTTGGCCTGGCATTTGCTTCAGCAGGCAGCCTTCCTTCAAGTACCTCCCTGATTGATGTATAATCTTTGATATCTTCCATTAGCCTCCAGGATCACTAAGTTCAAGGCCCCCTTGGAACCTAAGGAGCCCTGCCGAGGAGCTGAAGGCCTTCAGAGTCCTTGGGGTGATTGACAAGGTAATTCTTCAGTGTCTCTTCAAGAGTTCAGTCATAAATCGACTGCATGCTGACATTCTGTCTTTGAAGCTTTGGATCTTAAGGATATGAAACAAAAGGAGAAAATGACTCAAATGCATCTGCACTTTAAAATAACAAAAGCAGAAGAGAAAAAGCTTTTATCTGAGCAATTCATGTAAGGTCATGCAAAATATATTTGAGCTAAAGGAGAAGGTGCATATTTGTTGGCATTCAGTTGAGTAAGGGATTTGGTTTTATAAAAGTGTTATAGCAGAGTAAAGATGTACTTTGTGTTTAATTACAATTGTGAGCCAGTAGTTGTTCAACATTAATTAATACAGTCATTTTAATGGTCAAAAAGAAAAGTGGAATCCCCTTATAACTACCATTTATTGAGCACCTACTATGTGTCAGACCCTATATTAGGAATTTTATATGAAGCAACTTAATCTTTCTTACAATTTTATTTGCATCTTGGTGGAAAAGTGATGTTTAGAGCAGATTAAATAACTTGGCCCAAAGTCACATAGCTAATTTAGGATGGTGCTGGGATTTGAATATTAATTTTTGTGACTCAAAAGCTGTACTTTTTCTAGTACACTAACCCCTCGCTTCACACACACGTGCATTTTAATTTTGGGGGTAAAAGTACTGGCCTCACAGAGATATTTGCCATTGTGTATGTGCAAATTTGGTGACATCTCACCAAATGTTAACATTTGGTTAACATGACATCTCACCAAATGTTAACTGGTCAAATGTTAACAGTACTGTTCCTATCAGATGATTTACAAGTGTAAATTAAAAGCCACGGACAACAAACTATGTTTTAAGTATATTTGCTCAACCACCGCTTTACCATTCAAAGTAAGTAAAATGCTTTATTTAATATTAAGGGATAGGTTAATTTAGATATTTTTTCATCATTAACCGTTTTTTATGAAGCACCTTAATGTTCATTTTTAACTTACTATTCATTGAGTATTTGTAAAGTATGCATGTGAGTCCATGCTAAAATTGAACAATATGTAGTATTCTCTAGCAATTTAGACAGTAATAGTTTGAAGCATTCCCAAGGGTACATTAAGTTGGATATTATATAAAACTGTCAGTGTCTTAAGTTCTGGCAAGGATCATTTTTCTCAAATTCATGTTACTGAATTTTGAACTTAAAAAATTCTAAGCTGTAGGATTTTTCTTTTTTTAAGAGCCTGAAATATTTCCATAACCATGTTTTCTGTGGCTTTTCCAGTTTGGAAAACATTCAATTTGAGAGTAGATGAAGACAATATAGTAATTGAGTAGTTTCTAGGTTCTCAGATTTCTTTGCAGGCAAGTATACCTTCTTGAGGTACAGTGTCTGCCCCCTCTCTTAGCTCTATTTCTTTGACAAAGTATGGCCTTTCATTGTTATACTATAAGTGTAAGTAAGTTACCTTGTAGTCCTAGTAATAGCTATTAGTCTCTCAGGTTTGTTTAAATAAGGGCTCTTGGCTGGGTGCTGTAGTTTACACCTGTAATCCCAGCACTTTGGGAGACCGAGGTGGGCAGATCACTTGAGCCCAGGAGTTTGAGACTATCTGGGCAACATGGTAAGACCCTGCCTCTACAAAAAAATAGAAAAAGTAGCTGGGTGTATAGTCCCAGCTACTCGGGAGGCTGAGGTGAAAGGATCCCCTGAGCCTGGGGACTTTGAGGCTGCCGTGAGCCGTGGTCATGCCACTGTACTCCAGCCTGGGTGACAGAGTGAAACTCCGTCTCTAAATAAATAAATAAATAAATAACCAATAAATATCAAGTCTTTAAAAAAAAAAAAGAAAAGAAAAAAGTCAGGCGTGGTGGCTCACGCCTGTAATCTCAGCACTCTGGGAGGCTGAGGCGGGTGGATCACTTGAGGCCAGAAGTTCGAGACCAGCCTGGGCAACATGGTGAAACCCTGTCTCTACCAAAAATACGAAAAATTAGCTGGGCATGGTGGCACACACTTGTAATCCCAGCTCCTTGGGAGGCTGAGGCAGGAGAATCACTTGAACCCGGGAGGCAGAGGTTACAGTGAGCTGAGATTGTGCCACTGTACTCCAGCCTGGGTGACAGACTGAGACTCTGTCCCCCCCCAAAAAGAAAGAAAGAAAGAAAGAAAGAGAGAGAGAGAGAGAGGGAGGGAGGGAGGGAGGGAGGGAGGAAGGAAGGAAGGAAGGAAAAGAAAGAAAGAAAGAAAGAAAATAGAAGGACTTTTGACAGTGGAAGAATTCCTAAGTTCTGCTGAGGAATAATTTGGTACCTTCTTTTCTTACTCTGTTTAGCTGGGAAAGGTGTTTGGTGTTTAGAAGGTGACATTTAACTTTTTTTTTTTTTTAAATAATTAACAGAATCTCACTCTGTCGCCCAGGCTGGAATGCAGTGGCACAATCTTGGCTCACTGCAGCCTCCACCTCGTGGGTTCAAACGATCCCTAAGTAGCTGGGATTTACAGGCGCACACCACCATGCCTGGCTAATATTTTCTTTTGTATTTTTAGTAGAGACAGGGTTGCACCATGTTGGCCAGGCTGGTTTCGAACTACTGACCTCAGATGATCCACTCGCCTCAGCCTCCCAAAGTGCAGGGATTACAGGTGTGAGCCATGGTGCCTGGCCTAATTTTTCTTAGTAGAGATAAGGGAATATGTATTTGGGGAATTAAGAAGCTTTGAGAATTAATAAGTCTTTAAAATTTATAACATATTCCTGTAAAAACATAAGTAGGTATAGGCTGGGAGCTGTGGCTCATGCCTGTAATCCCAGCACTTTGGGAGGCTGAGGTAGGCAGATCACCTGAGGTCAGGAGTTTGAGACCAGCCTAGCCAATATGGGGAAACCCCATCTCTACTAAAAATATAAAAATTAGCTGGGCATGGTGGTGGGCTCCTGTAATCCCAGCTACTTGGGAGGCTGAGGCAGGAGAATTGTGTGAACCTGGGAGGTAGAGGTTGCAGTGAGCCGAGATTGCGCCACTGCACTCCAGCCTGGGCAACAGAGCCAGACCCTGTCTCAAAAAACAGAGAGAGAGAGAGAAAAAAAGCAGGTATATTTTTTTGAAAGTTGAACTGTTTTTTTAAAGATAAGTTACTTTCCATTCTACTGAGGACTACCTAAAATTTGGGTTTTAGAAACTTGAAGTATGGAAAAGAAATGTTGAATAAATTCAAAAGGTTAGAAAATACCCCGGTTATATTGATCTAGTCCTACAGAACACAGTTTCTTTGATTCTGTTTCATTACAGTATTTGTTTTTTATGAGTTATTTTGAGTGTTATCTATTAACCTAGGAAAAATACGGTTCTGAATTGAACTGCGTTAGGATTAGTATTTCACAAACTTTTATGTAGAAAAAAAAAAGCAGATTTTTTATTAATATCTAGACTGTAAGCTCTGTGAAAACAAGATTGTGTCTTTCTTGGTCACCACTATGTTCTCAGTACCTAGAATCACTTGGCACATAATGGGTGCTCAAAAAATATTTGTTGAATAAAATAATCGAAACAATTAATTTTAAGTATATATAGAGTGACACCTACTGGTACAATATGATACTGCTATCTGGTACCATTGTATGAGGTGACAACTCAGAAAGTGTTTACCCAGAGGGATAGTAATTCCATAGCTGTATGTTGATCTAGTATTCAAAGAGAAGTAAATGACTTTCTGCTTTTGAATTGGGATTATAAAATCCCTCATTAAAATAGATACACAAAAATCATATATGAAGCAGGATGCCTGGTTTCTCTGTGAAAAAGGTAGTTAGGGAAGAGACTTGCATGTTATGTCCTCATAGGATATAAGTAGAACCAAATTAGTACAAATTCAGGAGAACAAATTACTGCTCATGAGAAATGCCTTTTGAGAATTAACATATTGACCAAAGGCATACTGGAGTCCTTTAGATCTTATGAGTTTCTTGTCATTTGAGACATTCAGGTAAAGGCTGAAAGATTGATTGTTGGGATGCTGTATAATGAACTGGATGGAATTTTACATTAGATAACTTTTAAATATTTCTTTGATCCTGCAGGTTTATTTACACAGTCTTTGTGTAGCAATAGCAGGGGAGAGTAGAAATTAGTGGAAAAATATTATAAGTTTTTATAGACACAGGTGCAGTTCTTTTTATTGTATGTGTGTGGTAAGAATATATGGGATGTGCTCATATTTCTATGTGTATAAAGATTGTTTATATATGATAATTTGTAATTGGGTTAGAAGAGTCTAGATTGGTAGTTTGACTGGTAGTAGAATGCCCAAGTGCTAAGAGACTTTCCGAGAAAGGTCACTGTTGTATAACTTCTCTATAAAAAGTATAAAGGAGCCCATAGTTTAGTATACAGTAATGTACCAATGTTAGGTTCCTGGTTGTGATACTTAATTCGAACTATATAAGGTGTCACCACTGGGAGAAGCTGGGTGAAGGGTACACGAGACTCTTTGTACTGTTTTTGCAGCCTCCTGTGAGTTAAAAAAAGAAAAGGGTAAGGGGAACATTGATTACTTGAAACCCAGGGTATACTAAGATTTGATTCCCTCATGGCCAGTTAACTGTTCTGGTTTCTGTGTGGCCTGAATCATTCTGTGTGTACATGTGTGTATGGCATTCACAAGGAAGATCGGTGAGGATCGTGTATCTGGATTGCCAAAGTTGCCACTGAAAAACTACTTAAATATGATGCTTTGCAAGTCATTGTTATAAGAGATGCCACACATTTTGTAAGTCTGTGACTATTTGCTAGGTCAGATGCCTTGGCATTTTGTAATCAAGATAGCTTCCCAACTTTATCTGATGCCTGCTAGGCAGAATTCTTAAGCTCACTTGCCATTGGAAAAATGTAGGCATTTCTATTTTGGAGCTAAAATATAATTGAGAAAATATGTGGAAATTGCTCAAATTGAGTAGCTGTTTAAAGATTGGTACTTATTTTTTAAGGTACCTAAATAATATCTTCTCTGATAATATGTGGAAAAATCTTCTGTATTTGGAACACAGAAGCATCAATATTTGGGTATTTGCTCATTCAGGGAACACTGGATTGAAGTGGATTAAATCAAAAGGACATAGCACAACATTTTTTAAGTGCTAAAAGGAAAGAACTATCAACGCAGAATCTATATCCTGTGAAAATGCCTTTGAAGAATTAAGGGAAAATAAAGGTATTCTCAGATGAAGAAATGCAAAGAGAATTTGTTGCTGATGAGCCTACCCTAAAAGAATAAAGTGCATTCTCTAAACAAAATGGAAACAATACATGCAAGAATCTTGTCACATTAGGAAGAAAGAAAGAACATTGGAAAGGGTCAAATATAAGTAAATACAATGGACTTCCTTTCTCTTTAGCTTTGGAAATTATCTTTTATGGTTGAAGCAAAAATTCTGACACTCTCTGATGTAGTTCTAAGTTTATGCAGAGAAAATATTTAAGGCAATTATAAATGTGGGAGAGTAAAGGGACATAAAGGAAGATAGGGTTTTTATGCTTAGCTTGAAATGGTAAAATGATGATACCTGTAGACTGCAATAGGTTATGTATATATAATATAACTAGAACAACCACTAAAAAGCTTTTTAAAGCATACACTCAAAAATGCTATATAGGCTGGGCGCAGTGGCTCACACCTGTAATTCCAGCACTTTGGGAAACCGAGGCGGGCAGATCACCTGAGGTCAGGAGTTTGAGACCAGCCTGGCCAACATGATAAAACCCTGTCTCTACTAAAAATACAAAAATTAACCATCATGGTGATGCACGACTGTAGTCCCAGCTACTCAGGAGGCTGAGGCATGAGAATCACTTGAATCTGGGAGGCAAAGGTTACAGTGAGCTGAGATCACGCCACTGCACTCCAGCCTGGGCAACAGAGTGAGACGCCATCTCGAAACAAACAAACAAACAAACAAACAATACTATAGATAAACCAAAATGGAATTCTAAAAAATGTTCAAATAACCCACAAAAATGCAGGAAAATACAAACAGAACAAACAGAACGCAAAAAATAACTGCAAACTTAAGCCCTAACACATTATAAATATGCCAGTTAAAAAAACAGAGATTGATATTGGATTAAAGATATGACCCAACTTTATGGTATTTATAAGAAACTCACTTCAAACATAATATAATGATATATATATGTATATCATGGTGTATATATCATATATATACACCATGATATATATATGTAAAAAGTAAAAGGATGGAAATGACATGTCATGCAAACATTAATCAAAGAAAACAGGAGTGGCTATATTAATACAAGATAAAATATGCTTCATACCAAAGAAAATTACGAGAGACAGAGAAGACATTGGATAATGATAAAAGGGCAATCTACCAAGAAGACATAGCAATCCTACAAATGAGTGTACAGACATCAGAACTGTAAAATATATGAAGCAAAGGCTGATAGAAAGTGAAAGGAGAAATAGGCAGTTACAGTTGGAGACTTGAACACTTTGTCTGAAAAACTGATAAAACAGAAAATTAGCAACAATACAGAAGAACTCCATAATACCATCAACCAACAAAATGTAACTGACTTTCATAGAACACTGTACCCAAGAACAACAGACTACACATTCTTTTTCAGTGCCCATGGAACATATACCAAGACAGACCATTTCTAGGACTGAAAAACCTCAACAAATTTGAAATTATTGAAATCATACTGGGTGTGTTCTCTGACCATATCTGAATCAAATTATTAATCAGTAACATAACAGGAAACTCTCCAAATACCTAGAAACATAGTTATACTCCTAAGTAATTCATGGGCTAAAGAAGAAATCTCAAAGGGTATTAAAAAAAAACCCAAAACGTATAGTTGAATGAAAACAAAAGCAGAACATATCAGAATTTATGGGACACAGCTAAGCCAGTGTTCAGAGAGAAACTTATAGCACTAAATGATTATGTCAGAAAATGGGAAAAATCAGATCTAGGTTCCTAACTCAAAAGAACTAGAAAAAGAACAAAATCTAAAGCAAGCAGGAGGAATGAAATAAAGATAAACGGCAGGAATCATTGAAATTGAAAATAAAAACAAAAATTTTTGAAACATAAAGCTGGTTATTTTCAAAGATCAATAAAATTGACAAACCTCTAACAAGAGTGACAAAAAGAGAGAATACACCAATTATTGCTGTTAGGAATGAAACAGGTGTGGATCCTGCCTACATCAAAAGGATAACAAGGGAATACTACAAACAGCCCTACACACGTAAATTTGATAATTCAGATGGAATGAACCAATTCATAGAAAAATACAAACTACCACCCAAAATAAAATAGATAATTTGAATGGCTCTTTAACTATTAAGGGAACTAAACTTAAAATACCACTAAGATGAAATCTTGAGGCCCAAATAGTTTCACCAGAGAATTCTACCAAACTTTTAAAGAAGAGTCAATACCAGTTCTACACATATTCTTCCTGAAAATGGAAGAAAGGGAAACAGTTTCCAGTTCATTTTATGAGACCATTATTACTCTGATATCAAGACATTAGAAGAAAGAAAACTATAGACCAATATTCTCGTAAATGAAGATACAGAAATCTTCAACAAAATATTAGAAAATAGCAACAAAATCCAAAATGAATTCGATACCATGAATTTATTTAAATTCATTAATTTAATTAAATTCATATTACATTTATCTTTTCAAGAAAACCAACTTTTCATTTCATTGATCTTTTGTATTTTTTTGTCTCAATTTGATTTATTTCTGCTCTGATCTTTATTTTCTTCTACAAATTTGAGGTTTGGTTTGTTCTTACTTTCTAGATCCTTGAAGTACATTATTAGATTATTTGAAATTTTTCTTTTTTTTAAAAAATGGACATTTATTGTTGTAAACTTTTCTCTTAGTGCTGATTTTGCCATATCCCATAGATTTTGGTATGTTGTATTTCCATTTTCATTTGTTTCAAGAAGTTTTTACAATTTTCTCAATTTCTTCGTTGACCCATTGATCAGTCAGGAACATATTGTTTAATTGTTTAATTTCCATGTGTTTCTGTATTTCTGATGTTCCTGTTATTGATTTTGAGTTTTATCCCATTGTGGTCCAAAAAGATACTTGACATGATTTTTTAAAAAATGCGTTCATACTTATTTTATGGCCTTTTTGTGGTCTGTTCTATAGAACGTACCATGTGCTGATGAGAAGAATGTGTATTTTCTAACTGTTGAGTGAAATATTCTGAAAATGTCAGTAGGCCTATTAGATTTAGTGTGTAGTTTAACTCTGTGGTTTCTTTGTTGATTTACTCCTGGATGATCTGTCCATTACTGATAGTGGCAGTTAGAGTCTCCTATTATTGTATTGCAATTTGTCTTTTCTTTATTAGATCTACTATGTTTGTTTTATATACTTGGTTTTATAATCTTAGATTTGTAGTCTGTTTTATCTAAGTATAGCTACTCCTGTGCTTTTTTGTTTTCCAGTTGCATAGAATATCTTTTTCCACCCCTTCACTTTCAGTCTATGTGTCTTTATAGGTAGGGTAGGTTTCTTGAAGACAGCATATAGTTGGGTCTTATTTCTTTATTCAGCCACTCTATGCCTTTTAATTAGAGAGTTAAGGCCTGGCACAGTGGCTTATGCCTGTAATCCCAGCACTGTGGGAGGCCAAGGTGGGCCTTGAGATCAGCCTGGCCAACATGGTGAAACCCCATCTCTACTAAAAAATACAGAATTTAGCCAGGCATGGTGGCGCATGCCTGTAATCCCAGCTACTTGGGAGGTCAAGACAGGAGAATCACTTGAACCCAGGAGGCGGAAGTTGCAGTGAGCCGAGATTGTGCTGTTGCACGCCATCCAGCCTGGGTGATAGAGCAAGACTCTGTCTGGAAAAAAAAAAAAAGAGAATTAAGATTGTTTAAATTCAGTATTGTCATTATTATTGATAAGTTAGGACTTACTTTACTTTTAACAATCCTTTTTTTTTTTTTTTGCTTCTGGTTGTTTTGACACTCCTGTCTTTCTTTTTTTCTTCCTTTGTGGTTCTGTCTGTCTTTGTGGGTAAGTACTTTTTTCTGGTAGTATGTTTTAATTTGTTGCTTTTTATTTTTAGTGGGTTCTTAACAAGTTTTGTTCTGTGGTTAGCAGTTACCATGAGGCTTACAAAAAATACTTTATAGATAAAACAAGAGACAGTTCATCTTAGGTCACAAATAATAAGAATAGAAGCAAAGGCAAAAAAAAAAACTACACAAAAATAATCTGCAATTTAACATCATCACCCCCACATTTTGACTTTTAGTTGTCTCACTTTAAATTTTCTATGTTACCTGTTCTTAACAGGTTGCTGTAGCTATTATTATTTTTGATAAGTTTGTCTTTTGGGCCTCATACTGGAGTTAGGAGTGGATTTTGCATCACTGTCACAGTAGTATAGGATTCCGGGTTTATTTATATACTTAATTTCACCAGTTTAAAAAAAATTTTTTTCCCCTTCAAATTGAAGAACTCCCGTTAGCATTTCTTATAATGTAGATCTGATAGTGGTGAATTCTTTCAGCTTTAGGTTGTCTGAGAAATAGTTTCTGTCTCCTTCATATCTGAAGTATAATTTTGCTAAATACAGTATTCTCGGATGGCAGTTTTGTTTTGTTTTGTTTTGTTTTGTTTTTTTAAGCACTTTGAAAATGTTGTTTCACTCTGTGTGCTTTCCATTGAGAAGTCTTGACAGACAATGTGGAGGTCTTTTATATGTTATTTGCTTCTTTTCTCATGCTGTTTTTAGAATCCTCTCTTTGCCCTTGACCTTTGAGAATTTGGTTATTACATGCCTTGAGGTAGTCTTATTTGGATTGAACCTATTTTGTGTTCTGAAATTTTTTTGTATCTGGATATGTATATCTTTTGGAAAAATTTCTGTTATTTTTTTGAGTGAGCATTCTAGCCCTTGGTGTTGCTCAGCTCCCTCTTGAACACTAATAATTCTTAGCTTTGGTCTTTCGAGGTAATTTTTTATATCTTATAGGCAGCTTCTTTCTTTTCCACTCTTCTTTTTTCTCCTCTGATCGTGTATTTTCAGATAACCAGTCTTTGAGTTTGCCAATTCTTTCCTCTGCTTCATTCATCTTCTTTGAGAGCCGCCAGGAAGTTCTTCAGTTCAGCAAATGTGTTTCTCAGTTCCAAGACTTCTGTTTGATTTTTTGTTTTTGAGACAACGTCTCACCATATTGCCTAGGCTTGACTGCAGTGGCACAATCATGGGTCATTTCATCCTTTGTTGCCTAGGATCAAGTGATTCTCCCATTTCAACCTCCTGAGTAACTGGTACCACAGGCTTGTGCCACCATGCCTGGCTAATTTTCGTTTGTAGAGATGGTGGTCTTCCTGTGTTTCCCAGACTGGTCTTGAACTCCTGGGTTCAAACCGTTCTACTGCCTTGGTTTCCCAAAGTGCTGAGATTATACCATGCCTAGCCTCTGATTTTAAAAGATTATTTCAATTTCTTTTTAAAAAATTTTCCCCCTTTTTTTTTTTTTTTTTTTGAGACAGGATCTCACTCGGTCACCCAGGCTGGGGTGCAGTGGTGTGATCTTGGCTCACTGCCGCCTCCACCTCCCAGGTTAAAGTGATTCTTATGCCTTAGCCTCCCGAGTGGCTGAGACTACAGACATGCGCCACCATGCCTGGATAATTTTTGGCATTTTTAGTAGAGATGGGGCTTCACCATGTTGGCCTGGCTGGTCTTGAACTCCTGACCTCAAGTGATCCACTTGCCTCGGCCTCCCAAAGTGTTGGGATTATAGACAGGCATGAGCCACCGTGCCTGGCCTAATTTTTTTTTTTTTAATTTATTTGATAAATTTTTGAGTTGCTTTTCTATGTTATCTTGGAGGTCACTGACTTTCCTTATAACTACAATTTTGAATTTGCGGTTAGAGAACTCACAAATTGCTTTCTTGTTAGGATCAGTTGCTGGATTTTTGTTTTGTACTTTTGGGGAGGTCATGGTTCTCTGTTTGCTGTTGTTTCTTGTGGGTGTATTTTATGTCTTTGCATTGAAGGATAGTTATTTATAGATATTTATGGAATAGTTATTTATTCTAGTTTTTTTTTTTTTCTGTCCGTCTTGTTTTGGTTTCTCCTGGATATATTTGCTTAGTGAATCTTTGCGTCTAGCTCACTGCCTCTTTTTAGCTCTAGGAGGTACCTTAAGCTTGGGTTGACCTCGGCTCTGGTAAATGATCGGAGTGATGCCTGCTCAGAAGGTGAGAGGTCCCAAAGGAATTAGGCTGGCGGTGTGTTAAGGCTAGCTAGAGCTTTGTGCCTAGGAGTCCAGCGGAACATACCTCTTCTGCTGAGCAGCCACTCAGATTGGGCACCTCTGTTTGCTTAAGAGCAGAGCAGACTTTCCAGGGTTGGGGATGATAGTCCCACCTCCCGTCTTTGTCTCTACCTGTTCTCAGGAATATTTCTCCCTTTAGGCAGTCACGATGCTTCCCATGGATTAAGGTGGGGACAGGTCTCTTGCTTGGGAACCCAAGATGTTGGGGAACCTGGCTGACCACCTCAGTCTTACCTTTTCCAATATAGAAATATGAGTTGGGTGGGGGCGGGGGCGAGATTTTCTGCTTGATGCCAGGCAGAATGGAGGGGGAAGGGTGTCACAGATGTGGAGGTCTGATTCCCTTAGCATCTGTTCAGAGTTGTTTTTTGTTTGTTTGTTTGCTTTTTTCTTACTTCTCTGTGGCCCCAGGAATTATCTCATTCTCATATTTGAGTTCCAGGTAAAAATCTTGGCACTTGTATATTTGTTTGTTTGTTTGTTTGTTTTTCTATTGGAGAAGGAGGAGTGAAAACAGCTTGTACTTATATTTCTGTGTATAAACAATGCACACATAAATCTGGAATAAAAATACAATACAGTTTATAATAATATTGAATTAGTAGGTGTAAATATAACAAGACATACAGAACTTTTATGCTGTAAATTTCATAGCATTGATGAAAGAAATCAGAAGTCTGAATAATTGGAGAAATATATTCATTAGCAGACTCACCATAGATGTAAATTCTTTCCAAATTGATACACAGTTTTAAGCACCGTTTCTGTCAAAATTTCAGCAAGATTTTTTTAAAAATGTAAATATAGACCCAATTATTCTAAAACCTATTTAGGAAGTTGTAGGAACTATAATAGCTAAAATAGTTTTCAAAAAAGAGTAAGGTGGGAGAGTCACTCTGTTTGATTTCATGACTTTACAGTAATCCAGATTGTGTGGTGTTGGTATAGAGACACACACATAGAGAATAGTATACAAAATGTAGAAATAGTCCCACAAATATGGCTAATTGATTTTTGACATAGGTTGAAAGCAGTGTAATGTAGGAAGGTTTATATTTCCAATAAATATTGCTAGAGTAATTGGGTATTCTCTAGCAATAAAAGTGTACCTTGGCCAGGCATGATGACTTACGTCTGAACTCCCAGCACTGTGAGAGGACAAGGTGGGTGGATCATTTGAGGTCAGGAGTTCAAGACCAGCCTAGCCAACATGGTGAAACCATGTCTCTACTAAAAATATAAAAATTAGCCAGGCATGGTGGTAGGCACTTGTAATCCCAGCTACTCAGGAGGCTGAGGCAGGAGAATCGCTTGAACTCAGGAGGCAGAGGTTGCAGTGACAGTGCACTCCAGCCTGGGTGGCAGAGTGAGCCTTTGTCTCAAAAAAAAAAAAAAAAAACTAGTGTATGTTGACATATCCTCACACCTCTTTAATTTTTTTTGTTTTTAATTTTTGTGGGTACATAGTAGGTGTATGAATTTATGGGTTATATGAGATATTTTGATACAGGGATGCAATGTGTAATAATCACATCAAGGGAGATGGGTATCCATCCCCTCAAGCATTTATTCTTTATGTTACAAATAATACAGTTATATTCTTTTAGTTATTTAAAAATCTACAATTAAGTTGTTATTGACTATAGTCATTCTGTTGTTTTAGCAAATTCTAGGTATTATTCATTCTGTTTTTTGTACCCATTGACCCTTCCCACTTCCCCTTCCCAACCCTACACTATCCTTTCCAGCCTCTGGTAACCATCCTTCTACTGTCTATCTCCATGAGTTCAATTATTTTAATTTTTAACTCCCATAAATGAGTACATGCAAAGTTTGTCTTTTTGTGCCTGACTTATTTCACTTAATGTAATTTGACCTCAGCTTCCATCCATGTTGTTGCAAATGACTGAATCCCATTATTTTTTATGCCTGAATAGTACTTTGTTTTGTATATATACCACATTTTTAAAATCCGTTCATCTGTTGATGGACACTTAGGTTGCTTCAAATCTTGGCTGTTGTGAATAGTGCTGCAATAAACATGGGAGTGCAAGTATTTCTTTGATTTATTGATTTCCTTCCTTTTGGGTATATACCTAGGAGTGGGATTGCTGCATGGTAAGGTAGCTCTATTTTTAGGTTTTTGTGGAGCCTCCAAACTGTTCTCCATGGTGGTTGTACTAATTTAGATTTCCACCAAGAGTATGAGGGCTCCCTTTTGTCCACATCCTTGCCAGCATTTATTATTGCTTGACTTTTGGATAAAGGCCATTTTAACTGGGGTGAGATGATGTCTAATTATAGTTTTGATTTGCATTTCTCTGATCAGTAATGTTGAACAGCTTTTCATATGCCTATTTGCCATTTGTATGTCTTCTTTTTAGAAATGTGTATTCACATCCTTTGTCCATTTTAAAAATTAGATTATTAGAGTTTTTTCCTTTAGAGATGTTTGAGCTCCTTATATATTCTGGTTATTCATCCCCTATGAGATGGGTAGTTTGCAAATATTTTCTCTCATTCTGTGGATTGTCTCTTCTTCACTTTTTTTATTGTTTTCTTTGCTGTGCAAAAGCTTTTTGCTTGATATGATCCTGTTTGTCCATTTTTGCTTTGATTGCTTGCACTCGTAGCGTATTACTCAAGAAATTTTTGCCCATACCAATGTCCTGGAGAGTCTCACCAGTGTTTTCTTTTAGTTTCATAGCTTGAGGAATTAAAGTCTTTAATAATCAATTTTGATTTGATTTTTGTATATGGTGAGAGATAGGGAGTCAGTTTCGCTCTTTTGCATATGGATATTTGGTTTTCCCAGCATCATGTATTGAAGAGATTGTCCTTTCCCCAGTGTATTTTCTTGGCACCTTTGTCAAAAATAAGTTCACTGTAGATGTATGACTTTATGTTCTCTATTTTGTCCCATGATCTTTGTGTCTGTGTTTATGCTAGTACCATGCCATTTTGGTTACTATAGCTCTTCAGTATAATTTAAAGTAATGTAATGTGATTCTTCCAGTTTTGTTGTTTTTGCTTAGGATTGCATTGGCTATTCTGGGTCTTTGTGGTTTCATATAAATTTTAGGATTGCCTTTTCTATTTCTGTGAGGAATGCCATTAGTATTTTGATAAAGATTGTGTTAAATCTGTAGATTCCTTTAGTTAATATGGTCATTTTAACAATATTGATTCTTTTAATTCATGAACATGGAATATCTTTCCCTTTTTTTGTGTGTCTTCAATTTTCTTGCATCAGTGTTTTATAGTTTTCATTGTAGAGATCTTTCACCTTTTTGGTTAATTCCTAGGTATTTAATTTTATTTGTAGCTATTTTAAATGGGATTACTTTCTTGATTTCTTTTTCAGATTGTTTGCTGTTGGCATATAGAAACGCTACTAATTTTTGTGTGTTGATTTTGTATCCTGCAATTTTACTGAATTTGTTTATGAGTTGTAATAGTTTTTTAGGGGAGTCTTTAGATTTTTTCAAATGTAAAATCATATCCTCTGTAAACAAGGATAATTTGACTTCTTCCTTTTCGATTTTGATGCCCTTTATTTCTTTCTCTTGTCTGATTGCTCTAGCAAAGACTTCCGGTACTGTATTGAATAATAGTGGTGAAAATGGGCATCATTGTTATATTCTAAATCTTAGAGGAAAGGCTTTCAGTTTTCCCCCCATGCAGTGTGAAACTAGATATGGGCCTATCATATATGGTTTTTATCACGTTGAGGTAAGTTTCTTCTTCTTTTTTTTGAGATGGAGTCTTGCTCTGTCACCTAGGCTAGAGTGCAGTGGCATGATCTCGGCTCACTGCAACCTCCGCCTCCCAGGTTTGAGTGATTCTCCTGCCTCAGCCTCCCAAGTAGCTGGGACTATAGGCATATCACCATGCCTGGCTTATTTTTGTATTTTTAGTAGAGACAGGGTTTCCCCATGTTGGCCGGGCTGGTCTCGAACTCCTGACCTTAGGTTATCCACCCGATTCGGCCTCCCAAAGTGCTGGGATTACAAGTGTGAGCCACTGAATCTAGTTGAGGTACGTTTCTTCTATCCCCAGTTTTGTGAGGATTTTTATCATGAAGGGATGTTGAATTTTGTAAAATGCATTTTCAGCATCAGTTGAAATGATAAGGGTTTTGTCTTTCATTCTGTTGGTATGATGTATGACATTAATTTATTTGCATATGTTGAATCATCCTTGCTTCCCTGTGATAAATCCCACTTGGTCATGATGAATGATATTTTTAATGTGTTGAATTTGCTTTGGTAGTATTTTGTTGAGGATTTTTCCATCAGTATTCATTAGACATGTTGTTCTATGATTTTCTTTTTTTGATTATCTTTGGTTTTCATATCAGGGTAATACTAGCCTCATAGACTGAGTTTGGAAGTATTCCCACCTCTGTTTTTCAGAGTAGTTTCAGTAGGACTGGTGTTCTTTAAATGTTTGGGATAATTCAGCAGTGAAGCCACTGGGACCTGGGCTTCTCTTTGCTGGGACACTTTTCATTATACTTTTGATCTCATTACTTGTTATTGATCTCTTCAGGTTTTGGATTTCTTTATGGTTCAGTCTTGGTAGGTTTTATGTCTCTAGGAACTTATCCATTTCTACTAGATTTTTCAATTTATTGGCACATAGTTGTTCTTAGTAGCCACTAATGATCCTTTGAATATCTGTGGTGTCATTTGTAATGTCTCCTTTGCATCTCTAATTTTATTTCTTTGGGTCATCTCTCTCTTTTTTTTTTTTTTTTAGTCTGGCTGAGGTTTGTCAATTTTGTTTACCTTTTCAGAACACCAACTTTTTGTTTTGTTGATCTCTTGTATTATTTTTCTCATTTCAAGTTTATTTCTGCTCTAATCTGTATTGTTTCTTTTCTTTTAATTATGGGTTTGGTTTGCTCTTTTCTGGTTAAGATGTATCATTAGGTGGTTTATTTTACATTTTTCTTTTAATTTTGATGTAGACACTTCCAGGTGTAAACTTCCCTCAGTACTGCATTTGCTGTATCCCATAGATTTTGGGATGTTATGTTTCCATTATCATTTGTTTCAAGAAATTTTTCAGTTTTTTCCTAAGTTTCTTTGTGGACCCATTGGTCATTCAGAAGCGTATTTCTTAATTTCCGTGTATTTCTGTAGTTTCCAGAAATTTCTCTTCTTACTGATTTCTAGTTTCATTCCATTGTCAGAAAAGATGCTTCATATTATTCCAGTTTTTTTTTTTAACTGTTTTAAGACTTGTTTTGTGACCTACCATATGGTCTGTTCTTGAAAACGATCCATGTGCTGAGGCAAAGAATATATTTTCTATGGCCATTGGAAGAGTGTTCTGTAAATACCTGTTAGGTTCATTTGGTCTATAACACAGATTAAATTTTGTTTTTTGATTTTCTGTTTTCTTTTTTTTTTTTGAGTCAGAGACTCGCTCTGTTGCCCAACCAGCAGTACAGTGGCACGATCTTGGCTCACTGCAACCTCTGCCTCCCGGGTTCAAGCAATTCTCTTGCCTCAGTCTCATGAGTAGCTGGGATTACAGGCACATGCCACCATGCCTGGCTAATGATTTTGTATTTTTAGTAGAGATGAGTTTTTACCACATTGGTCAGGCTGGCCTTGAACTCCTGAACTCAAGTGATCTGCCTCCCTTGGCCTCCCAAAGCACTGGGCTTACAGGTGTGAGCCACCATGCCTGGCCTCTTTGTTGACTTTCTGTCTGAAATATTTGTCTGATGCTGAAAGTGGGGTATTGAAGTCTATATTTTTTTTTTAGTTTTTATTTTTATTTTTTCTGATGGAGTCTCGCTACATTGCCCAGGCTGGAGTGAGTTGTCAAGATCTCGGCTTACTGCAGCTTCCACGCTCAAATGCTACTCCCACCTCAGCCTCCTGAGTAGCTGGGACTATAGGTGCGCACCACCATGCCTAGCTAGATTTTGTATTTTTTGTAGACATGGGATTTTGCCATGTTGCCTAGGCTAGTCTCAAACTCCTGGATTCAAGCAATCTGCCCATCTCAGCCTCCAAATGTGCTGGGATTGCAGGAGTGAACCACCATGCCCAGCCTACAGCTATTATTGTTTTGGGGTCTATTTCTTCAGCTCTAATAATATTTGCTTTATATATCTGGGTGCTCCAGTGCTGAGTGCATATATATTTACAATTGTTATATCCTCTTGCTGAATTGACCCCTTTATCATTATATAATTACCTTTGTGTCTTCTTATAGTTTTGTCTTGAAATCTATTTTATCTGATGTAAATATAGCTACTTGTGCTCTGCATGGTGTCCATTGGTATGGAGTATCTTTTTCCAGCTCTTTATTTTCTGCCTGTGTGTCTTTATAGTGAAGTAGGTTTCTTGTAGGCAAAGGATCATTGGGTCTTTTAAAATCCATTCATCCACTCTGTATCTTCTCATTGGAGAGTTTAGTCTGTTTACGTTCAGTATTATTATTGATAGTTTAGGACATACTTCTGCCATTTTGTTTTCTGGTGATTTTGTGGTCTTTCCTTTTTTCCTTTCTTCCTGTATTCCTGTTAGTGAACATGATTTTTCTCTGGTGGTTTGATTTAATTTCTTGCTTCTTATTTTTTGTGTATCTATTGTATGTTTTTTGATTTGAAGTTACCATGAGGCTTGCAAGTACTGCCTTATAACCCAGGGGTCCCCAACCCCTGGGCCACAGACAGGTGTTACTCCATCGCCTGTTAGGAGGAACCGGGCCTCACAGTAGGAGGTGAACTGCAGGCAAGGGAGCATTTATCACCTGAGCTCTGCCTCCTGTCAGATCAGTGGTAGCATTAGCTTCTCGTAGGAGTGCAAACCCTATTGTGAACTGTGAATATGAGGAATCTAGGTTGCATGCTGTTTATGAGACTCTAATGCCTGATAATCTGAGGTAGAACAGTTTCATCTCAAAACCCTGCCCTACATGTGCCCCCTGCCCCCAAGAGAAATTGTCTGAGGTGGAACAGTTTCGTCCCAAAACCATCACCCCCTCTAGTCTGTGGAAAAGTTGTCTTCCATGAAACTGGTCCCTGGTGCCAAAAAGGTTGGTGACTGCTGATTTATATAACATTCTTAAAATGACAAAATTATGGAAATGGAGAAGAAATCTATGGATGCCAGTGTTTAGAGATGGTGGAGGAGAGAAGGGTGTGTGTGTGTTGGAGTGTGATTTTCAAGGGTTAGCAGCAGGGAGAGGTTTGTGGTGATGCAACACTTGTTTTTTAATTTTCTAGTTTTTTTTGTTTTTGTTCCTTTTGGAGAAAAGGCAAACACATTTATTTAACAAGAGAATCACAGAGTGATCGTCCTGATGGAACACTTCTGGGTCTTGATTGTGCTTGTGGTTATGAGAATGTGTACATTTGATAAGATGCCATAGACCTATTAATATGTACACACATAATTTTCTGTTTGTCAGTTTTCTGCCTGTAATAGTATACTGTAGATACATACGATGTAGCCCTTGGGGAAAACTTAATGGAGGGTACATGGGAATTTTCTGTACAATCTTTGCAACTTTCTAGTGACTCTACAATTATTTCTGAAATAAAAAGTTTTAAAAATTTGCAGTGTGTTTATTGGTCTGTCTTTTAAAATTATTTCAATAGTTTTTGGAGAACAGGTCGTGTTTGGTTACATGAATAAGTTCTTCAGTGGTGATTTCTGAGATTTTGGTGCATCTATCACCCAAGCGCTGTATACTGTACCCATTGTATAGTCTTTTATCCCTCACTGCCCTTCCAACCTTTCTCCCGAGTCCTCAGAGGTCATTATATCATACTTACACCTTTGCGTCTTCGTAGCTTACCTCCTACTTATGAGTGAGAACATATGATGTTTGGTTTTCTATTCCTGAGTTACTTCACTTAGAATAATGGTCTCCAACTCCATCCAGGTTGCTGTGAATGCCATTATTTTATTCTTTTTATGCCTGAGTAGTATTCCATGGCGTGCGTGTGTGTGTGTGTGTGTGTGTGTGTGTGTGTGTGTGTATACACCATATTTTCTTTATCCACTTGTTGGTAATGGGCATGTAGGCTGGTTTCATATTTTTGCAATTGCAAATTGTGCTGCTATAAACGTGTGTGCAAGTGTCTTTTTCATCTAATGACTTCTTTTCCCTTGGGTAGATACCCAGTACTTGGGTTGCTGGATCAAATGTTAGTTCTACTTTTAGTTCTTTAAAGAATCTCCATACTGTTTTCCATAGTGGTTATACTAGTTTATGTTTCCACTAGCAGTGTACAAGTGTTCCCTTTTCACCACATCCACACCAAAAATTATTATTTTTTGATTGTTTAATTATGGTTATTCTTTCAGGAGTAAGGTGGTATTGCATTGTGGTTTTGATTTGCATTTCCCTGATAATTTGTGATGGTGACCATTTTTTCGTATGTTTGTTGGCCATTTGGATATCTTCTTTTGAGAATTGTCTATTCATATCCTTAGCCCACTGTTTGATGGGATTATTTGTTTTTTTCTTGCTGATTTGTTTGACTTCCTTGTAGATTCTCCATATTAGTCCTTTGTGGGTTACGTAGTTTGCAAATATTTTTTCCCCCTCTGTCGATTGTCTGTTTACTCTCCTGATTATTTCTTTTGCTGTGCAGAAATGTTTAGTTTAACTGCATCCCATCTATTTATCTTTGTTTTTATTACATTTGCTTTTGGGTACTTGGTCATGAAGCCTTTGCCTAAGCTAATGTCTAGAAGAGTTTTTCTGATATTATCTTCTAGAATTTGTATGGTTTTGGATCTTAGATTTAAGTCTTTGATGCATCTTGAGTTGACTTTTGTGTAAGGTGAGAGATAAGGATCTGGTTTCATCCTTCTACAAGTGGTTTGTCAATTATCCCAGCACCATTTGTTGACTAGGGTGTGCTTTACCCACTTTATGTTTTTGTTTGCTTTGTTGAAGATCTGTTGGCTGCAAATATTTGGCTTTATTTCTAGGTTCCATTGGTCTACATGCCCTTTTTTTTTTTTTTTTGAGACGGAATTTTGCTCTCATTGCCTGGGCTGGAGTGCAATGGCGTGATCTTGGCTCACCGCAGCCTCCACCTCCTGGGTTCAAGCAATTCTTCTGCCTCAGCCTCCTGAGTAGCTGGGATTATGAGCATGTGCCACCATGCCTGGCTAATTTTTGTATTTTTAGTAGAGACAGGATTTTTCCATGTTGGTCAGGCTGGTCTCGAACTCTTGACCTCAGGCGATCCACCCGCCTTGGCCTCCCAAAGTGTTGGGATTACAAGCGTGAGCCACCATGCCTGGCCTCTACATGCCTGTTTTTATACCAGTATTATCCTGTTTTGGTAACTACAGCCTTGTAGTACAGTTTGAAGTTGGGTAATGTGATGCCTCCAGATTTATTTTCTTTGCTTAGTCTTGCTTTGGCTATGTGAGCTCTTTTTTGGTTCCATATGAATTTTAGGACTCTTTTTTCTAGTTCGGTTAAGGATGATGATGGCATTTTGATGGGAATTACACTGAATTTATAGATTGCTTTTGGCAATATGGTCATATTCACAATATTCATTCTACTCATCCATCAGGATAGGATGTGTTTCCATTTGTCTGTGTCATCTATGATTTCTTTCAGCAGTGTTTTGTAGTTTTCCTTGTAGAGATCTTTCACTTCCTTGATTAGGTATATTCGTGTGTGTGTGTGTGTGTGTATGTATGTATGTATGTATTTTTTGCAGTTGTTGTAAAAGGGGTTGAGTTCTTGATTTGATTCTCAGATTGGTCACTGTTGGTGTATAGCAGTGCTGCTGATTTGTGTACATTGATTTTGTATCCCAAAACTTTATTGAATTCATTTGTCAGATCTAGGAGCTTTTTGGATGAGTCTTTAGGGTTTTCTAGGTATGTGATCTGTCTGTTTTGTCTGCTATTTGAGTAGTTACTCCTGCTTACTTTTGGCTTTAATTTGCATGAAATATCTTTTTCCATCCCTTTTCCTTAAATTTATGTGAGTCCTTATGTGTTAGGTGAGTGTCTTGAGAACAACAGATACTTGGTGGATTTTTATTCATTCTGCCATTCTGTATCTTTTACATGGAACATTTAGGTCATTTACATTCAATGTTAGTATTGAGATATGAGGTATTGTTCTATTCCTAATGCTAGTTGTTGCCTGAAAACCATGGCCTTTTTTTTCATTGTGTTATTGTTTTATAGGCCCTGTGAGATTTATGCTTTAAGAAGGTTATATTTTGGTGTATTTCAATGTTTTGTTTTAAGATTTAGAACTCCTTTTAGCATTTCTTGTAGTGCTGGCTTGTTAGGGCACGCTCTCTCAATATTTGTTTGTCTGAAAAATACTTTATCTCTCCTTCATTTATGAAGCTTAGTTTTGCTGGATACAGAATTGTTGGCTGATAATTATTTTGTTCAACAAGGCTAAAGCTAGGACCCCAATTCCTTCTGGCTAATAGAATTTCTGCTGAGCTGCTTTTAATCTGATAGGTTTTCTTTTATAGGTTACTTGATGCTTTTGCCTCACAGCTCTTAATATTGTTTCCTTTGTCTTGACTTTAGATAACCTGATGACTATGTGCCTAGGTGATGATCTTTTGCAATGAATTTCCCAGATGTTCTTTGAGCTTCTTGTATTTAGATGGCCAGATCTCTAGCAAGCCTGGGGAAGTTTTCCTGGATTTTCCCTAAAATACGTTTTCCAAACTTTTAGGTTTCTCATCTTCCTCAGGAATGCCAGAGAGTAGTAGGAGGGAGGAAGGAAGAAAAGATACAAAATGTCAAAACTCAAACGGGAAGAATAGACTACTGAGTAAGTGTATGTCTTTTCAAGAAACTGAATCAATAATTAATAACCTTCCAAAGTAGAAAGCACCAGGACCAGATGGTTTTACTGTTGAGTTTTACCAAACATTTACAGAATAAATTGTATCAGTTCTCTACAATCTCTTCTAGAAGACAGAAGTAGAAGGAATACTTCCAACTCATTCTATGAGGCCAGCATTATTCTATTACCAATTTTTAAATTTACCCAAATAAAATTAAAACTTCAGTTCCCTCAACATACATCCACCCAAGACTGAACCAGGAAGAAGTTGAATCTGTGAACAGACCAGTAACAGGTTCTGAAATTGAGGCCGTAATAATTAGCCTACTCTACCTCCCTACCAAAAAAAGTCCAGGACCAGACAGATTCACAGCTAAATTCTACAGATGTACAAAGAATAGCTGGTACCATTCCCACTGAAACTATCCCAAAAAAATTGAGGAGGAGGGACTCCTTCGTAACTCATTTTATGAGATCAGCATCACCCTTATACCAAAACCTGGCAGAGATACAACGAAAAAGGAACACTTCAGGCCATTATTTTTGATGAATATCAATGCAAATTCCTCAACAAAATACTGGCAAACCGAATCCAGCACCACATTAAAAAGCTTATCCACCACGATCAAGTAGGCTTTATCCCTGGACTATAAGGTTAGTTCAACATATGCAAATGAATAAACATGATTGATTCATCACATAAACAGATCTAAAGGACAAAAACCACATGGTTATCTCAATACATGCAGAAAATGCTTTTGATAAAATTCAACATTTCCTCGTGCTAAAAACTCTCAATAAACTAGGTATTGAAGGAAGCACCTCAAAATAATAAGAGCCATCCATGACAAACTCACAGCCAACCTTGTACTGAATGGGCAATAGCTGGAAGCATTCCCTTGAAAACTGGCACAAGACAAGGATGCCCTCCCTTGCCATTCTTACTCAACATAGTATTGGAAGTCTTGACCAGGGTAATCAGGCAAGAGAGAGAAATAAAGGGCATTCAGATAGGAAGAGAGAAAGTCAAACTATCCCTGTTTGTACAGTGCTATATCTAAAAAACCCATAGTCTCAGCCCAAAAGCTTCTAAGCCAATAAACAACTTCAGCAAAGTCGCAGGATACAAAATCAATGTGCAAAAATCACTAGCATTCCTATACACCAAGAACAGTCAAGCCATGAGCCAAATCCAGAATGTAATCCCATTCTTAATTCCCACAAAAAGAATAAAATACCGAGGGATAAAGCTAACTAGGGAGGTGAAAGATCTCTACAAGGAGAACTGTAAACCACTGCTCAAATAAATCACAGATGATGCAAACAAATGGGAAAACATTCCATGCTCATGGATAGGAAGAATCAATATTGTTAAAATGGCATACTGCCCAAAGCAGTTTATAGATAATGCTATTTCTGTTAAACTACCATTGAGATTCTTCACAGAACTAGAAAAAGCTACTTTAAAATTCATATGAAACTAAAAAGGAGCTTGAATAGCTAAGGCAATCCTAAGCAAAAAGAACAAAGCTGTAGACATCATGCTACATGACTTCAAACTATACTACAAGGCTACAATAACCAAAACAGCATGATACTGGAACAAAAACAGATACACAGACAAATGGAACAGAATAGAGAATCCAGAAATAAGACTGCATACCTACAACTATCTGATCTTCGACAGACCTGACAAAAACAAGCAATGGAGAAAGGATTCCCTATTCAGTAAATAGTGCTGGGATAACTGGCTAGCCACATGCAGAAGATTGAAACTAGATTCCTTCCTTACACCATTTTCAAAAATTAACTCAAGATGGATTAAATACTTAAATGTGAAATACAAAACTATAAAAACCCTGGAAGACAACCTAGGTAATACCATTAAGGACATAGGCACTGGCAATGATTTTATGTCAAAGATGCCAAAAGCAATTGCAAAAAAACAAAAATTAACAAATGGGATCTGTTTAAACCAAAGAGCAAACTTTAAACTGCACAGCAAAAGAAACTATCAACAAACAGACGATCTACAGAATGGGAGAAAGTTTTGGAAACTGTGCATCCAACAAAGGTCTAATATCCAGCATCTATAAGAAACTTAAATTTACAAGAAGAAAAAACAATCCCATTAAAAAGTGGGCAAAGGACATGAACAGACACTTTTTAAAAGAAGACATACATGCAGCCAACAATCTTGTGCAGGAACAGGAGACCAGATACCGCATGTTCCTACTTATAAGTGGGAGCTAAATGATGAGAACACTCGGACACATAGAGTAGAACTACAGACACTGGGGCCTGTCAGAGGGTAGGGGGTGGGAGGAGGAATAGGTTCAGGAAAAATAACTAATGGGTACTAGGCTTAATACCTGGGTGATGAAATAATCTGTGCAACAAACCCCCATGACACAAGTTTGCTTATGTAACAAACCTGCACATGTATCCCTGAACTTTAAAAAAACAAACTTATGTTCATACAATATCCTGCACAAGGATGTTTATAGCCACTTTATTAACAATTGCCAAAGTGTGGAACAACCAAGTTGTTCTTCAGTAGGTGAATGGGGAAATCAACTGTGGTACATTTAGACAATGGAATGTTACTTACCGGTAAAAAAGAAATGAGCTATCAAGCCTTAAGACTTGGAGAAACCTTAAATGCATACTACTAATTCAAAGATGACAGCATGAAGAAGCTTTATATTATATAATTCCAATTGTAGGACATTCTGGAAAAGGCAAACCCTTGGAGACAGTAAAAAGGTTAGTAGTTACCAGATACTGGGCAGGAAGTAGAGATGAATGGTGGAGTGCAGAGGATTTTTAGGGCAGATTAACTATCCTGTATGCTAGGATTATGGATTGTCCCAATCTATAGAATATACTACAGCAAGATAGAACCCTAACAGAAGCTGTGAACTTCAGATGATAATGAGTCATTGGTGTAGGTTCATCAGTTGCAACACATGTGCCACTGTAGTACAGAATGTTCTTAGTTGTGGAGGTTGTGCGTGTTTGAGGCCAAAGGAACTTATTACTTTCTGCTCAACATTAGTGTGAATCTAAAATTGTTCTAAAAAATGAAGTCTGTTTAAAAGGAGAAAAATCAATACAGTCACTAACCATGTTTGGTGAAAGGCATGTAATACCTTCAACAGTGTGCCTTCATCTAAAATTGTAATACTTTAGTTGATGTTAAAATTTTAAGAGATATAGGAGAAATTTTGAGCTGAGTGTCCCAGACAGCGGGTTAGCTTTTCCAGATGTGGGACCGACCACTGTAAGTTTCTGGGTGGTTTTTAGTTTGCTTGGGGTCAAAGTCTTAGGATTACATATTATGTGTACACCATGCACAATTCTAAGCTCTCTACATACATTATTTAATGCTCTCAATCAGTTTTCTGATTTAAAAAAACCCCGAAGGCAGAGAGCTTAACTGTTTTGTATAAACACACTAAGTTACATATCAAGGGTTTGAACTCAGGTCTCTTTCCAAAACTGTAGCTCTTTATCATTATTCAGAACTGAATTTCTGTGATGATTATAACATTTATATTCCTTCTCAACTTACTGTATTACAATATCATTATTCATTAAACTTCCTTTAAAAAAATCAGTGTGCCCTAATTAACGAATTTACAATATGAATAATAGCATTTAGAAAAACTACAGCAACTGGGCGTGGTGGCTCATGCCTGCAATCCCAGCACTTTGGGAGACTAAGGCAGGTGGATCACTTGAGATCAGGAGTTCAAGAACAGCCTGGCCAACATGGTACAACCATGTCTCTAATAAATATACAAAAATTAGCCAGGTGTGGTGACGGGTGCCTGTAATCCCAGCTACTCGGGAGTCTGAGGCAGGAGAATCACTTGGACTCAGGAGGCAGAGGCTGTAGTGAGCCAAGATCATGCCACTGCATTCCAGCCTGGGCAATAGAATGAGACTCAGTCTCAAAAAAACAAAAACAAACAAACAAACAAAAAACACACCAAAAAAGACAGCAGTCAAAACCCCCTACAATGACAAATAGGGTTAATTGAATGGCTGAGCTAGGGTCATATTTTATCCTTACTAGACACCATCATTGCATGTTTTATAAATACCTTGATGCTTTCCAACCATTTTAAAAGACAAACATATTTTAATTATGATTATATTTGTTGATTAAAAAAATTAAAAATGGGAAACATAACATTATTATGCTATTCTAAATTATTCTCTTTAATGGTCTCATAGTTTTCTACTGTGTACTGTGGTTTATTTAATTCATTCTCTTTAGGTTGTTTTCCTATTTTTTTTCTGCCTGTGATGAATATTCTTGGAGGTCAATCATCTTCTATTATGTTTTCTTTAGTATATTTTTTCAGAGTTGGAGATTATGGGTCAAACAGTATATATGCATATTTTAACCTCTCCAGAAATATTACACTATTTTAAACTTCTGCTAGTAGTACAGATTGAGTCCTTTATCTGAAGTGCTTGGGACCAGAAGTGTTTCAGATTTTGAATTTTTTCAGACTTGGGAGTATTTGTATTATGTATATTTACTGGTTGAGCATTCCAAATCCCAAAATTTGAAACTCAAAATGCTACAATGAGCATTTCCTTTGAGTGTCATGTCAGTTCTCAAAAAGTTTCTGATTTTGGAGCATTTTGGATTTTGCATTTTCAGATTTGGGATGCTCAACCTGTATGTGAGAAGGTTTACTTCCTCATATCCTTACTGACAACATCTGCCATTTGCTGATGAAAATTTGGATTTCACTATCATTTTAATGTGCAATTTTAATTGCTATTAGGCTGTATTTTTAAAAATTTTTATTGACTGTGTGTCTTCTTTTATGAAATGCCTATTTTAAGTCCTTTTCCTAAATTTTTTTATTAGAGGTTTATATGTTCTTACTGAATTTTTAGGAGCTTTCTCTTTATAAGAATATGTAAACTTTTGTCTTGAATATACAGGTGTATTTTCCTTCACAACAAAAATTTTCTGTTTCTTACACGTTCATTGTAGAAAAATCAAACAATAAGCTAAAAAAGGATATAATTCACCTATAACCCTGATACCTACTGAGAATTATTTTTACATTTCGATGTATACTCCTACTGTCTTCTTTCTGTGCATATATACACTGTTAAGGCCCCATTAGCCTGTGTTTTCACATAAGGCCATAATGACATTAACATATAAATTATAAAGACTTGGTAGCTTTTACCTGTTAATAGTGGGATGTCCTTTTCTACCTTTCCCATCCCGTAAGTATTTCTGAGAGTATGGTCTCAAATAAGTTTGAGAATGAATGTGTGTCTGCTGGAAGCTCCTGTTCTTCCACCATTTTCCAGTCCTCCAGAAGTTTCCTGATGGTCCCATGTCTGAATTAGACACCCGTCTTCTTTGTTGCAGTTGCACCTGTAATTCTTCAGCAGAGCCCTTCTTAAACTGTTTTTAATTGGCTGTCCTCCATGCTAAACTTTAGCTCTTGTAGAGCACAGACGCTATCTGCTGTGTTCATGGTTTTTCTTTATGTCTGATATCTGTATGTACATAACAGGCATTCAGTAAATATGTGTTGAATTGACTGTTGAATTTTAATACTCGATTGGAGGGCTAGACATCTTTCTATTTGCACACTTTCCCTTCATATATCCAAGTATATATATATGATGTCAATTTTTTTCTTTTATCTTTTTATTCTTTTCCTTTATGGTTTGCCTTTGATGCTATTAATTAGTTTCTTTTTAATAACCCGAAAGATACCTTTTTGTATCCTTTCTTTATTTGTAGTACAATAAAGTTTGTTTTCCATGTTGGTATTCCTGAAAAATCTCACTTTAGTATTGTTAGAGTATACTGGAACAGATGATATAAATACCTCTAAACTCTCACTTATAGCAGCCTAAATCTGCACATGTTGTAAAGAAAACATTTTTTAATAATTTGCCAATGAACAATCAATGAACAATTTCTAATTTAATTGTCACTTTTTTTTCTCTTTTTTTTTTTTTTTTTTGAGACAGGGTATGATTCTGTCACCCGGGCTGGAGTGCAGTGGCATGATTACGGCTTACTGCAGCCCCGACCTCTTGGGCTCAAGGAATCCTCCTACCTCAGCCTCTCGTGTAGCTAGGACCACAGGTGTATGCCACTATTCCTGGCTAATTTTTTTTTTTTTTTGTAGAGATGGCATCTTTCTTTGTTGTCCAGGGTAGTCTCAGTCTCCTGGGCTCAACGAGATTCTTCCACTTGGCTTCCCAAAGTGCTGGGATTACAGGCTTGAACCACAATGCCTGGCCTCACTTTTTATAATATACTTAAATGAGTTTGGTGATTTTAAGAGTACCCTAGCATTTAGCACATGAATACGTCTCATTTCGATTAGTGGCCAAAGTATTTTTGGGCATTGTGAGCATTTTACCAATCCCGGGCTGCTTATGGTATGTTATAGTATCAGATACCTTTTTTTGGATCCATGCTCTAAGTAGAATTGTGTTGTATACCTTGCTTAGTCCATTAAATTTTTACCTGTCTGAGGATCAACAAGAAAAAGTCAGAATGTACTTTCTACTTTTTAATATACTCTATTGACTCAGTACACAGCCATGGTGGGACACTTGAGATGTTCTGCTGAAGACAGTTATTACATATTGAGATTCTGGAAGGACAGCAAGTTAGATAAAGATAACTCATGCTTTTAAGAGTCCCGTGGAACTTCAGTCATTGTGAAGTAAAGAAAGTGATAAGGTAATAATGCATGAAGCAGTTTGAGTCACTGTGATGTGGATGGTGGGAGGTAGCCCTCTTAATCAAAGCTTTAAGAACAACCAGGAACCTAAGGAATAGTTACCTATACCACCAGATTATGCAGATAATGTTGATGACAACAAACTTATATATTTTATATATATATATATTTCAAAAGAATGTAGCAGTCCCATAGGTTTTATATATACGGAATCAGTATAGTGTTTGATTATAATTAATGATATCATCTTAAGGACTACATCTAATATACTTATTTTGAAAATAAGATGCAACCACATATTTTTGACATAAATTATAGTTATTTTTCTTCAATTCAGTGCTTTGATATTTTATTCTGTATCCCTATCAGTTAAGTGTGTATATTATTTAAAATTAAGAGTATACAAGTTAAATATCTCTTACTCGAAATGCTTGGGACCAGAAGTGTTTCAGATTTTGGTGTGTTTTTTCTTTATTTTGGAATATTTGCATTATATTTACCAGTTGAGCATCCCAAATCCAAAAATCCCAAATCTGAAATGCTCATTGGAGCATTTCCTTTGAACATCATATTGGTGCTCAAGAAGTTTTGTATTTTAGAACATTTTGGATTTTGGATTTTTAGATTTGGAATGCTCAACTTGTATATACAGTGCATTCTATACTTGCATTTGGATACTATATTTGGATTTGTGGGTGTTTTTATTCCAAAGAGCTCAACTTCTCTTAGTATTTAAAGCATGGTTTCCTAACATTTTTAGAGATAGCATTGTATGGACACTTTTATAATAGGACAACCTTTAAGTAATTTTGAAATAAAAGGACTAGTTTCCTTTTACCTCCTAGGGCTTGGGTTTTATAATCTTAGGATTAGAAAGGGCTTTAAGGTTATCTGACCCAGTGCATTACAGATCTTGTGGTCTATCTACAGTGCCCCATTAAATGGCTCTTCAGCTTCAGGGCCTTTTATTTATCAATTTAACAAATACCTTTTGAATGCTGCCCTGGGGCAAGCACTGTGTTAGGTGCTGGACATATTACAGTATATCAGACATGGTTCTTCTTTTTAGTCTAGTTGGAAAGATATAAGTAAATATATAAATTGTAAAGCAGCACAGAAGAGGCCATAAAAAAGCATGAAAAAAGACAGAGCCACTTAATGTCACAAAGTCATTTCATTTTACACAGTTCAAAGTCTTAGAAAGTCCTTTTTTCTCTTGAGCCAAATACTGCTTCTTTAGGTCTAAATACTGCCCTTCTCCAGTGACCATCTTTCAGTTATTTCAAGATAGTTAGGTTGTGTTTCTGATTGGTGTTGTTTTTGTGTTAATTTCTTTAAAATTTTATCTTGTTAAAAATTGGCCTAAATGACAATTTGTTAAATATTTTTGGGTCTTCCTTGTATACAGTTTTTTTTCTTGGAGTTAATATATTGCTTCTAGGACCAGGCGTGGTGCCTCACGCCTGTAACCCCAGCACTTTGGGAGGCCAAGGTGGGCGGATCATGAGGTCAGGAGTTCGAGACCAGCCTGGCCAGCATGGTGAAACCCTGTCTCTACTGAAAATACAAAAATTAGCCAGGCATGGTGCTATGTGCCTGTAATCCCAGCTACTTGGCAGGCTGAGGTAGGAGAATTGTGACTCCAGGAGGCAGAAGTTGCAGTGAGCTGGGATCGCAACACTGCAATCCAGCCTGGGCATCAAGTGAGACTCCGTATCAAAAAAAAAAAAAAAAAATATATATATATATATATATATATATATATAGCTTCTGTGGAATAAATTTGTCACCCCAAAATATACTGCTTTGGCATGTTTTGAGATGGCTATTCGGAAAAGCTACAGAAAGAGGAGTAGCTCTGAAAAACTGTCCATTTGTTGGGGAGATTTGCATCTCTGGTAGAAATCCACACTAGGAAAGTAAACAGCAGACGGAAATGGACTTTCTTTGAGAATCCCTTATCTGCCTTGTTTGGATTTAGGAAAAACTAACTCTCAGGAAAAAGAGACTGAAGGTCTGACACTGTTGAAGGTGTGACAGAGAAACTTTTTCAACAGGCTACCATCTATTCTTTCTGAGGGCTGCTACCTGAGAGATTTCATTTGCAATACAAAATAGATTTGGTTCAGCTTGCGTTTCCTCCCCTCACCCTTCCACAACTTGTAAGCTACCTTCCCCCACCCTGGAACTCCAAGCCCCTGACTCTTTTCTGTATGTATACAAACTTTAGTCATTTGGCCCTTCTTAGAGTCTCATATTTTGTGTGGCTCCCCTGCACATGTGCATGTTTATAAATTTGTATACCTTTTTTGTTGTTGTTGTTGTTGTTTTGTTTTGAGACACTATCTTACTCAGTCGCCCAGGCTGGAGTGCAGTGGTGTGATCTCAGCTCACTGCAACCTCCTCCTCCTGAGTTCAAGTGATTCTCCTGCCTCAGCCTCCCAAGTAGCTGGGATTATAGGTGCCCACCTCCATGCTGGCTAATTTTTCTATTTTTAGTAGAGACAAGGTTTCACCATGTTGGCCAGGCTGGTCTTGAACTCCATACCTCTAGTGATCTGCCCACTTCAGCCTCTCAAAGTGCTGGAATTACAGGCGTGAGCCACTGTACCTGGCCTTGAATACCTTTTCTTCTGCTCATCTGTCTATTGTCAGTTTGTTTTATAGACTCAAATTATCAAACCTTCAGAAGGGGGAGGAATTAAAATTTCCTTTGCTCTTATACATTACTTTTCCCCCCATTTGCTGTATTTTTATATGTATTCATCTCTATTTTCCAACCCTCTGAGAGAACTTTAAAATATCTCTCAAGTACAGACACCTCAAATAATCCATCAGATACGTGGTTTCCTCAGAGCCTCCTCTTCTGGATTCTTCATTATTCTGCTCAAGTCTGCATTGGTTTCTTCTCTTGGCATACTACCTAGCTCTCCTCTTTATACTTCCACTTTTTGTTATTCTGGGAATCTCTTCATCAGTCTTCTGTATTACTTTTCAATTCCTGATTCTTTGTGTGTGACTTGTTTTTCTCCTCCTCGGCCTTTCTCTTTGGAGGCCTGTAGGATTTTCTTTTCGTCCCTGGTGTTCTATAATTTCACAGTGGTGTTGCAGTGTGGAACTCTTTTTCATTTTTTGTGCTGTGCCTTTGCTCATCTTTTTTCCATTTGAGTAACAATCTAGATGTTTTGTTGAGAGATCAAACAAATGTCAGTATCTGTATGTTTTATCTCTTGGGCCAATTGGTTTTCTCAGAGAAGAACATCATAATCTACTTAGGGAGTTAGTTTAAGACCAGCATCATTGTGGGAGCCCAGTGGTGTAAGCAGGAATGATGTCCTCACCATTTGGTGTACAGGTTTTCACATAATGCCTCTGTTTTCAGTACCACTCCTCAGTCCCACCTTTAGCTGTTTGTAGTACCTGTCTCATTCCACATCTTCAGAGGTTGAACCTTTAGTCTTCTGCTTGTGTGGAAAAGGGTGGCTATCTCGCTGGCTGTGCAGTGGCAAAGAGTGTATATACTTTTTTCATGTCTTCCTGTTTTTAGGAGATAATTTCAGGATATGCTTAAAATCTAAAACCTTTTCACAGTTTTAAGGATAAAGTTTAAACTTCAAGCTAAGCCTATAAAGTTCTTTGTGATCGAGTCCTTCCTTTCTCTATTGGTTCTTAACTTGGTTCTTCCCCTTCTGGATGAACTAAGACCACACCACAACATATTATGTTGCTATAGCCCCGTGGAACTTGGAGGGATACAAATGCATCACATTTCACACGTGATGTACCCCTCTACCTGGAGTGCCTTCTTTCCCTTTTCTTCCTCAATTTCTTATTCTTTTTTTTTTTTTTTCCTTTTTAGACGGAGTCTTGCCCTGTCTCCCAGGCTGGAGTGCTGGAGTGCAGTGGCACCATCTCGGCTCACTGCAAGCTCCCCGTCCTGGGTTCACGCCATTCTCCTGCCTCAGCCTCCCGAGTAGCTGGGACTACAGGCGCCTGCCACCACAGCCGGCTAATTTTTTGTATTTTTAGTAGAGACGGGGTTTCACTGTGTTAGCCAGGATGGTCTCGATCTCCTCACCTCGTGATCTGCTCGCCTCGGCCTCCCAAAGTGCTGGGATTACAGGCGTGAGCCACCGCGCCCGGCCCAATTTCTTATTCTTAATTGTTGTTTTCTCTTAGTAGCCCCCCCTTGCTTTCATCTTCTGTCTGATTTAAATATCTTTTACTTGTATTCTTTTACCACCTCAAACTTACCTTTGATAGTGTCACCAGAAAGGAATATTGATCCAAACCCCAAGAGAGGATTCTTGAATTTCACGAAAGAGAGAATTCCGGGTGAGTCCGCAGAGTAAAGTGAAAGCAAGTTTATTAAGAATGTAAAGGAGGCCAGGTGTGGTGGCTCATGCCTGTAATCCTAGCTCTTTGGTAGGCTAAGGTGGGTGGATCGCCTGAGGTCAGGAGTTCAAGACCAGCCTGGCCAACATGGTGAAACCCCATTTCTACTAAAAATACAAAATTAGCTTAGTGTGGTGGCACATGCCTGTAATCCCAGCTACTTGGTAGGCTGAGGCAGGAGAATGGATTGAACCTGGGAGGTGGAGGTTGCAGTGAGCCGAGATCATGCCATTGCATGCCCATCTGGGCAACATGAGCAAAACTCTGTCTCAAAAAAAGAAAAAAAAAAAAAAACAAGGAATAGAAGAATGCCACTCTGTAGGCAGAGTAGGAGCATGGGCTGCTTGACTGAGGATACTTATGGTTATTTCTTGATTATAGAAACTGAATAAGGAGTGGACTATTCATGAGTTTTTTGGGAAAGGGGTGGGAATTTCCCAGAACTGAATGTTCCTACCCTTTTTAGACTATATAGGGCAACTTGCAGGGATTGCCATGGCATTTGTAAACTGTCATGGTGCTGGTGGGAGTGTCTTTTAGCATACGAATGCATTGTAATTAGTGTGTAATGAGCAGTGAGGACGACCAGAGGCGACTTTTGTCATTATATTGGTTTTGGTGGGTTTTGGTCGGCTTCTTTACTGCATCATGTTTTATCAGTGGGGGCTCTGTGACCTGTATGTTGTACCAACCTCGTGTCTCATCTGTGACTAAGAATGCCTGACCTCCTGAGAATGCAGCCCAGCAGGAGTCAGCCTCATTTTACCCAACCCTTGTTCAAGATGGAGTTGCTCTGGTTTGAACACCTCTGACAGTAACATTTATCTTTATTGTACAGTTGTTTTTGATGTTATTTCTGTGCCTTTTCCAATAAGCCTTCAGATTTCTGAAGTATACTTGACCAAGTATACTTGTTGAGTAAGTTTGAAGGTAACAAAAAGAGACGAAATTGTGTCTTAACATTTCAAATAATCTGTAAACCTGTGCCTCAAAATATATACTTGAAGCATCAGAGCAAGAGGATATTACAAACTGAAAACTGTCCAAACATTCCTGCTTGTCCTGTTTCCACCGTTTCTCACAGAGTATACCTGTAGATTGTTGACAGAGTACTTTGTTGCAGTCGATGAACTTGTCAATTTGAGAATGAGTATTGTGCCTTTGTGTTTCATATGTGCTTTAAAACATTTTGAAATTTTTCAGAACATGAACACATTGTGTTCTTATACTCAATAAATTTTCTAGGTCATTTAAAAATACTGTTAAATTTTAATCAATACCAGAAGTTTGGCTCCATCTGCTACAAAAGTACAAACTCATTAAACACATTTTAAAATAATAACATTTAAAGTTTCCTTGCCCTCGAGGCATTTTCTTCTGAATTGGAATCAGGCTACCTTTGACATTGGCAGCTTAGTTGGATATGTATTGATTGACTTGAGAATGTTGTTTCTGTGTCTATTATCATTATGAGAGAGCATTTATTAACTGTCTGACTACATTCTGCCCTAATTCTATAAACGAGAACTATGTGGATGTATTTGGTGCTTTTTAGGGACTTATTTTAAGCGTATTTATAGAGCACATCTAGCAGCAGACAGAAAATATTAAACCAGGGTATGAATGGACAATGAAATAGTTTACGTCAACATCAGAGTATTTGGTTTTTCTAGCAAATGCAAATAAGAAGCTAAAGCTAAATACAATAGACTATACTTTTAATTGAATTAATTTTCATCTAAATTTAACAGTGTCAAGTTATCATCCCAAGTGAACTTCAGAATTCAAACTAGAAAAATAGAATAAATGGATTCATTATGGGATTGAATGGCATGAGCTGAATTTGGGCCTATAAACCCAGAACTTTAGAGTTTTAACCTCTCTTTAGCATAATCCCTTTATGGCCTTGGGCAGATTCTTCACAAAAACAGAAAACAGACTATCAAAATGAGAATGACAAAGGTGTAGAGAGATCTAGCTTTTAAAGCATTTGGATCTGAGAAGAGCCTCCTAAGTGGTTGTTTTTTCTAGCTCTTTAGCAATTCTGTTTTAAACCCAATTTCTCTGTCTTTTATATTCTGCCTTCTGCTGTATTTATATCCATTTTCCTTACAAAGACACACCATGTCCTTTGGAAGCAGGTTTTATGAAGTAATAGATGTATAGGCCTAGAATTTGAAAAATTATACAAAGTAAAATTTTTTTTACATACATATAAAAGATGTTTCTTTGGTAGGTTTATTGTTCACTAAATCATTAACTTCACACTTTAGTATGAGACGTCATTGAGGAATGGCTCACGTTCATTGACATTTGGCTCATATGAATATGAGAGATTTTAAATTTGTGTTTGTAGTTTATTTATTGGAGAATAACCTGGATTTTGCATCACTTTAGTGTAGGACTCGTTTTAGTTATTTGTGTAAAGATGTGTAATCCAAGGATCTGGCCAAGTGATTTTTAGATGGGAAGTAGAGAAGCGTTTTGTTTTTTAAGACTGTTTTTTGAGGGCAGTTTTGGGTGACAGCAAAATTGAGAGAGACAGAGTTTTTCCATGTGCCCCCTTGACCTCACCCATGCATAGCCTCCCCTATTGTCAACAGCCCCCACCAGAGTGGTACATTTATTACAACTGATGACCTTTCATTGACACATCATAATCACTTACAGTTCATAGTTTATATTAAGATCATTCTTGGTGTTGTACATTCTGTGGGGTTGGACAAATGTATAATGACATATATCTAGCATTATAATATCATACAGAGTATTTTCACCACCCTGAAAATCTCTGTGCTCTGCCTATTCATTCCCTGCCAACACGTGTAACCACTGATCTTTTCTATCTCCACAGTTTTGCCTTTTCCAGAATGTCATATAGTTGGAATCAGTATGGAATCAGTATGTAGCCTTTTCAGGTTGGCTTTCTTCACTTAGTAATATGCATTTAAGGTTTCTTTATGCTTTTCATGACTTGACAGCTCATGTATTTTTAATGCTCAATGGTATTCTGTTATCCGGATGACCCCAGTTTATTTATCCATTCACATATTGAAGGATGTATTGGTTGTTCCAGGTTTTGACTATTATGAATGAAACTTCTGTAAACATCCATGTGCAGTATTTTCAGCTCCTTTGAGTAGAGACCAAGGAGTGTAATTGCTGGTTCATTTATGGTGAGAGTATGTTTAGTTTTGTAAGAAACTGCCAAACTGTCTTCCAAAGTGGATGTGTTATTTTGCATTTCCACCAGCAATGAATGGAAGTGTCTGTTGCTTTGTATCTTTGCCAGCATTTGGAGGTGTCAGTGTTCTGGATTTTGCCAATTCTAGTAGGTATGTAGTGATATCTTGTTTCAGTTTGCACTTTCTTTGTGACATACAATGTTGAGTATCTTTTCATATGCTTATTTGCCATCTGTATATCTTGTTTCGTGAGGTGTCAGTCTTTGGCCCATTTTTTAATCAGGTTTTTAAAATCATTAAGAGTTCTTCGTATATTTTGGCTAATGGTCCATTATCAGATGTATCTTTTATAAATATTTTCTCTCTGGTAGTGGCTTATTTTCTCATTCTCTTGACACTGTTTTTCATGGAGCATGCGTTTTTAATTTTAATGAAGTCTATCTTATCAATTGTTTCTTTCATGAGTGGGTTCTACCTTTGATATTATATCTAAAAAGTCATCACCATACTCAAAGTTATCTAGGTTTTCTCCTGTGTTATCTTCTAGGATTTTAATAATTTTATGTTTTACATTTGGTTCTATGATCCATTTTGTTAATTTTTGTAAAGAGTGTAAGGTCTGTTCTAGATTCACATTTTTGCATGTGGAAGTCTAGCACCATTTTTGAAAGGGCTCTTTGCTCTGTTGTATTCACTTTGCTCTTTTTTCAAAAGTGAGTTGAGTGTATTTATGTGGGTCTCCTTCTGGGCTCTCTGTTCTGTTGCATTGATTGATTTGTCTATTCTTTAGCCAATACCACACTGTCTTGATTACTGTAGCTTTATAGGAAGCCTTGGAGTCAAGTAGTATCAGTCCTCCAGCTTTGTACTTCAGTATCGTGTTAGCTATTCTGGGTCTTTTGCATTTCTACGTAAAGTTTAGAATCAGTTCATTGATAACCACTAGAAAAGCATTTAAAATTTTTCTTTATCTTTAATGATTCTGATATTAGTCTGTCAAAAAAACTTTGCCAATCATATTTCACTGGCCCTCGGAGGAATGAAACAATGTAGGAATGGCTAGCTTTTGAATTTTAAGTAAATTTTATTTGTAAATCTGTTTTAGTACTATCAAAATATACTTATTTTCTTTTTCTAATATTATTCATAATCTATTCATATCTTGGAAGATAAACTTACTCTGGTGGGATTTGCTCTGTTTTCAGCTATTATCACAATGACAAACTATGATTTTTAAAAAACCATCGTACTTACCCAAATTATTAAGTATTTATAGGTATAAATTGAATTCACATGGAATATAACACACAATACAGTATTGTGTCATAGAAGCTATTGATATTGACATTCAACAGGCTATGTTTGTATTAATCAAGTTTAAATATAGGGTAAGCTAAATGTGCTTTATTACTTTTATTACTACAGTTTTTATGGTACATGAATGTTTAATAATGCCCTATTTTTAAGTTAGTTTATAACTAATTCTCTGTGGAAGCATTGAAGAATCTTTAAAAATCTGGATTAAGATCAGAATTAACACAAAACAATGCATCTGTTGCCATTTTATTTTACTTTTTTGAAATGGAGTCTTGCTCTGTCACCCAGGGTGGAGTGCAGTGGTGTGATCTCACCTCACTGCAACCTCTGCCTGCCAAGTTTAAGTTATTCTTGTACCTCAGCCTCCCAAATAACTGGGGTTACAGGCATGTGCTACCTCACCCAGCTAATTTTTGTATTTTTATAGAAAGAGGGTTTTGCCATGTTGGCCAGGCTGGTCTTGAACTCTTGGCCTCAGCACTCTGCCCGCCTCAGTCTCCCAAAGTGCTGGGATCGCAGATATGAGTCACTGTGCCCAGCCTTCTGTTGCCATTTTAAAACTAAGAATTAAAAGATACTTTTGTGTAATTTTCTAGAAAATATCTTCTATACTTATTTTCTTCTAACTACATTTAAAATACATTTTAAAAAGCAGAAAGCAAAGATGAAGTCTAAGAAAATTTCCTATGAATACATTTCTTTTACGATGAATACATGCCAGTTATTCAGTTAGAATTGAATATAGTTAGATTCTTGAGATTCTGTTTTTAAAAGACACCACAGTATTTTGTTTTTATATGAGGTATTATGGGAAACATGATCATTACCTTAAATATATGGCATCAGGTTTTTAAAGTGGTATTTTGCAGATTTTGTTAAATCTGTCTCAAAGTCTATTTTCTCATGTTATGTTTGAAGTATGGGTATGATAGTACCAGAAAAGCAAGCCTTTCAAAACACAATACTCTACTTTTGTGACTCCATAAAAAATACAATCTTTATTATTATCCATAGACTGAATAAAACACCTTACATTTTATATTTCATTTTATTCACCGTAATCCATATTTTCAATTAAATTGCAGGTGATTTTAAATATGACTAGACTTTTTTTTTTTTTTAATAGAAAGATCACATAATGACTTAAATCTATTCCATTAGGAGTAGTATTTCTCTTGTCTTTTTGTTCAGCCATTGGAGTCCCCAGTGACCTTGGGTACTTTTTCCATAGGCTAACTGATGGTTCATGATGTTCTGTATTTTCTGGTAGCTTGCCTGTTGCCTGCCTCTGGGTTCGTCATCCCCCTTATGCTGACTTAGGCAGTATTTCTTCAGTCTGTTATCTCGGGGCTTTGATGCATATGTTCTGAAGGTGGCCACAGTGACTTTGGGTAGCAGCAGATGGTAAACCTTCAGGCTGCCACCGGCTAAACTGGTGTTAAGTTGGAAAGTTAACGTTTGATGAAGAATCAGTAGTGCATATGAAAGAGCTTTCACTGCTGAAATATCTTTTAATTAAAAATTAGCATACTAAAACCTTTGTGAATGTCTGGGAGTTTAAAGAAATCTACAATTCGTTGTGTTCTTATAGAAGTAGTTATTTACCAGTTTAGTCTTATGTTACTTATTCTTCCTAACCTGGTTCTTTTTCCTCTGTTTCTGCCCCAGTTCCTTGGTAGTTAAGATAAATAAGATAATTACATAAATTGAAAAATAGGATGCTTTTAGGAATCCCAGGTATTTGAATAAACAGAGTATATTTTGAATTATGGCATTTTGGATTTTAATAACTATGAAGAGATGTGGATTTTAAGTACAATCTTCATATAATTCTGGTAGATTTGGTCTGTTTTTTTCTACCTTTGAAGGTATTTCTGGATCAAATAGGAGCCTAAAGAACTCAACCTGCCTCAAAGAGATATTTCATTTTGTTCTAAATTAGTTGGTGATTCTTGACTCTGACATTCTTAACTTTGTTAACTTTGCAGAAATTGATGCAGCGACTTCTGATGAGCTAAAGCTGTAGGCGCAACATATTTTGCTTTTGGAGTTACTGAGGAGTGGGTACAGGGAACATTGCTAACCTTTTCGGATTATTTGTTCACTTCATGATAATCTGCTATATGGGAAGCTGTAGCACAAATAAAACATTGGTAAGGCTCCAAAGGATTTTCTTTGTTACCCATAAATCTTAGGGGTACCTTATATATTTTTCTCAATTTAAAATGTATCCTTGAGAGTAGTAGCTGAAAATATCTTTTAGACTGGAGTTATAAGTATCCATGTCAAATTTTACTCTTTAAGCTTGCATTTTCATCAGTGGAAAACTTACGAAACCAAAGACAGATTGGTTTCATGGCATAACATGAGAGAAGTGTCTCTGCATGGTCTGTTCATGCTGATGCTCTTGATGGTGCAGCTTCTGATGGACTAACGCTGTAGGAGCAACATCTTTTGCTTTTGGAGTTGCTGGGCAGTGGTACAGGGAACATTGCTGGCCTTCTGATGCCAAAGAAAGAGAAGTTAGACCGCAGTTGGGAGAATTCTTGATATTAAAGGTTGCCGAGTACTATTCCTTGTTTTCTAGTAGTTGCATTTTTATAAAGATGCCTCATGAAAATAATGTGTGGAATTAAGAGTAGAAATGCATTTTGGATGTTTTAAGAATACAAAATGAGTTTTATTTTAGCAGAAAATACGAATAACATTTGATAATCTTGCATGGTGTTAGGGGAGGAAAGCAAAGTTTTAATGCTCTAGGTTTGTTGTTCAAAACCATTTCTATACAAGGATATATAGCTGGTAAAGCTTTTGTAAATTTTCCCATCTAGTTAAGAATTCAGATCTAATACTAGTCAAGTATGGACTATTTTTGAAAGAGAGTATAGTAAGTGCAATCATGTTCATATGAAAGTATGTTGGGAAAAACTCTTACATGCAAAATAGGGCTTGTAATATTTTCTCTAGTTTCTTTGTTGTGTTGATTTTATTCTTTCTGTTATCATTATTTATATATGAATTACCAGGAGCATGACTTAACACAGTTGATATCTCATTCAGATTATAAGCAGCAAACACAAATCAGATTATATGCGACACCATTAAGGGATGCTCTGTGTTTGTCCTGTAGTCTTTTTTTTTTTCTTTTTTTCAATAGTTTTTGGGGTACTGGTGGTTTTGGTTACACAGATCAGTTCTTTAGTGGTGATTTCTGAGATTTAAGTGCATCCATTACTCAAGCAGTGTACCCTGTACCCAATACGTAGTATTTTATCCCTCACCCACCTCCCAACCTTCCCTCCTGTGTCCCCAAAGTCCATTAGATCACTCTTAAATGCCTTTGCATCCTCATAACTTAGCTCCCCCTTACGAGAACATATGGTATTTGGTTTTCCATTCCTGAGTTACTTCACTTAGAGTAATGGCCTTCACCTTCATCCAAGTTGCGGCAAAAGACATTATTTCATTCCCTTTTATGACTGAGTAGTATTCTATGGAGTATATATACCACATTTTCTTTATCCACTCATTGGTCGCTGGGCACTTAGGTTGGTTTGGTATCTTTGCAGTTGCTAATTGTGCTGCTGTAAACATGTATATGCACGTGTCTTTTTCATATAATGACTTCTTTTTCTTTGGATAGCTACCCAATAGTGAGATTGCTGGATCGAATGGTAGTTCTACTTTTAGTTCTTTAAGGAATCTCCATAATGTTTTCCATGGTGGTTATACTAATTTTCTGTAGACTGAAGCATTATTTTAACTAGTATTAATTGTTCTGGAGTCCCATGAAGTAACTGGCACCAAAGTAGAGACAGACGTTCCCTCAAATTATCCAAGTAATCTTTCTTTTAAAAGGAATTGGAGCTGAAGTTATTTTCAGGGACTTCCAAACTTCCATTGTCAACATTTAAATTAAATATCTTAAGATTCATGAATGGGGAGACACTTAATCCCCACTGAAGGGAACTCTCCACACTTCTTCACCACAGTCATAGTTTCTTCGTAGTAGCATATCTCTTTTCTCCATATTATTTTTCTTTCTATGCTTAAAAATAATCATCATTTGATACTTTTGATGTACCCCTTCTCCCTCTTTTCTTTGCAAAGATGGTTGCCTACTTAAATATTACTCCTTTCTTAATTCTAGTTAACAAATAGACTCTAACCTGTAATCAGTTGGAGCTTTTCCTACTACTATTATGAAAGAAAAGTGGGCAAGTTTCACTGTGCTGCTGGAATTGAAGAACAGATGAGGCTAATCCTTAAGGAATAAGTTGTCTGCTTCCCCCCCCCCCCCCGCACCCTCGCTCAAGTTAGGAGCTGTTATTTCATGTATTAATATGGGCAAAGATGAAGTAATCTCTTCTGTTAGACCATATGCTAATATAGGGCTGATAAGTAAGTGTGAAAAATGAAAGGGAGAAACACACTAATTGTATTCTTTCAATAAGGTATGCTATCCAAGATAATTATTTCATGACAGTTTTAGTTATAGTACTTGTTTTATCATGAAATAAAAGATGGTTTTAGGAGGCTTTTATTGGAAAGACAATTGTATCAAGCTAGTACAAATTAGATTTTTGTCTTTATAAAGGTGAGCAAACCCATGAGCAGTTTTTAAATTGATGTGTTCTAGTCTACAAATGAACAAATTCTGTTTGAGGGTTAAAGAAGCTATTATTTTGTCCTTTATGCTGACAGTTCCATTACAGATTGGCCTACTGTTGGCATTTAAAAAAATGTTTGGCTCCTTATGATCTTTGTGCATGCAACTATAATATTAATGCAGCACCATAGCACTGTTCATTAAGAAATGACTTTAAATGAGGTTGAAGCGTGTAAATTTGGAAAGATACAGATGTTAAATGCAGTCGTTTCTCTTTGTGTACAGCTGTATGGCTAATAATTTCCAAGTGGCTAAAGCTCTTGTTAGCAGGAGTGCTGGTGTGTTAAGAATGGCTCTATAAATAACTTTAAGAACTGAAGTTGAAGGTGCTTCTTTTAAAGACTATTGTTAACTAAACATTATTGCCAAACAGATGGAAAGCATTCACCAGCCTGATGTTTTTGGGTCTAATTATATTATCACCAGCCCTGTACGGCTCAGTTGAAGAGGTGTATCCAGAGGCCAATTTATAATCATTTAGCCAACACCTGTTTGGGAGAAATTGACAGTCAAAGGGCACATTTTTAAAAAATCACATATGTTCTTGTGTTTATTGCCTCAATGTGAACGTTGTCTAGTTGCACACAAACTTCGTAGGAGAAGAAAATATAAACAAAGCAGCATTTCCCAGCCTTGTTTATCCATCTTAATTTGTTTTTTTGTTTTTTTTTTGGGGGGGAGATGGAGTCTCACTCTGTTGCCCAGGCTGGAGTGTGGAAGTGGCATGATCTCAACTCACTGCAGCCTCTGCCTCCTGATTCAAGCGATTCTCATGCCTCACCCTCCCGAGGAGCTGGGATTACAGGTGCCCACCACCATGCCCGGCTAATTTTTGTATTTTTAGTAGAGACGAGGTTTCACCATGTTGGCCATGGCTGGTCTTGAACTCCTGACCTCAGGTGATCCATCCACCTTGGCCTCCCAAAGTGCTGGGATTACAGGCATGAGCCACTGCGCCCAGCCAGTTTGACCTTTTTATCTGATCTGCTTCATGCTTCATGGCTAAGTGAGATGAGTAAAGAGGTATCACTCCTGATTTATGCAGGTATATTTTGTTGAGTCAATTAAGAGGCTTTTTATAGGGAGAAGTTCTTTTCTTTGATTGTACAGCTTCCATGCCTTTTACCTGGTGAGATGTGTTCTACTTCATATAGATGTGTCTTGTTCAAATAGAATTGGCTTTCTGGTAAGTGACTTAACAGTCGCACCTTATATAGGCTGGGCGCGATGGCTCACGCCTGTAATCCCAGCACTTTGGGAGGCCAAGGCAGGCGGTTCACAAGGTCAGGAGATCGAGACCATCCTGGCTAACACGGTGAAACCCCGTCTCTACTAAAAATACAAAAAATTAGCCAGGCATGGTGGCGGGCACCTGTAGTCCGAGCTACTCGGAAAGCTGAGGCAGGAGAATGGCATGAATCCGGGAGGCGGAGCTTGCAGTGAGCCAAGATCGTCCCACTGCACTTCAGTCTGGGCAACAGAGCAAGACTCCGTCTCAAAAAAAAAAAAAGTCACACCTCATATAAAAACAAATGAGACTGAAGAAACACTAAATGTCTTCACAGATTCAACAGATGTTCAAAATATGTTTATTGAGCTCTCCTTTGCAGAAAGAGGGCCATGGTGCCTCCTTTTACATTCTTGGTATGTTGATTTAACTCTTAAAGTTCACAGATGTGTTTTCATATTTTGGAGGCTCAATATTTGTGTTGATTATAACTCAAAGGGCAGCTATGGAAAGAATAAGTCTATCCCATCTGAAAAATAATAAAAGTCAAACCCTTTGTTTCAACTGATGATCCCACTATTTTGTTTTAGTGTTTTTCCTTCTTCTGACATATTTTACTATTGAAAGGCTTATATATGTCACCTCTATTTTCTTATCACTCATTATTAACTCCGTGCAATCTGGCTTTTATCCTCAGCAGTTCACTGTACAATGCTGTATTGAAAGTTACATATGACTTCCTAACTGCCCTAACCAGTGATGGTTTCTCAGTCCTCATTCTTCGTGGCTTCTCCCTGTTGTTTGGCATAGATTACACTCATCTTAAGCATCCTCTTTCTCTGTCATCTGAACCACCGTGTTTTCTCTTTGTACTTTTCTCACTACACTTTTGGTTATTGTCATATTTACTCACAATATTTCAACTATGTATATTTTCAAAATTCAGAAATAAATAGTATAGCTTAGCAGTTAAAGAGAAAGAAACCTGGAGCCAGACTACCCTCTACCACTTATTATCTTTGTGAGTATGGACAAAGTCCTGAGGTTAAAGAAGTTCCAGTGTTTCAGAGTGCACTCCAGAGAGGTACAGTTTTATGTTTATTTCCTTATCTGTAAACTTGATTAATAAAAGATACCTACCTCTTTGGATTGTTGAGAGAGTTACATGATTTAATTCCTTAAAGCCCAGCACAGTGCCTGAAATAAAGGAAGTGTTCCAGTGGGATCATTCTTGTGTCTTTAGTTTTTATCTTTATGGAGAATGCTCAAATATAAATCATTAGTACCGACTTATTTTCTAAGCTCTATTCCCATGTCGTCATCTACCTTACAAACTTTTAGACTTGGATTCACTAACCATATGTTTATTAAACATTAACTGTGTGAGAACAGTGTATTCTGTGATAGAATAATTTCTATGCTATTGGTTTTCTATTGCTGTCATAACAAATTACCACAAAGTTGGCAGTGTATAACAAGTAAATTATTAAAGTTCTATAGGTCAGAAGTCTAACACAGTTGCTGGTTTGAAATCAACGTGCTGGCAAGGCTATATTCCTTACTGGAGGCTCAGGAGAGGAATCTACTTCCAAGCTCATTCAGGTTGTTGACTGAATTCTCTTCTTTCCGTAGAGTTGTAGGACTGAACTCTGTTTCTTTGCTGGCTGTCAGCCAAGGACTGCTCTGTACTTCTAGAAGTTGCCTGGGTTCCTTCTTAGGCTTGCTATGAGATCCTAGAAGCCTCTCTTCAGTTCTTGCATGTGGGCCTTTGCACCTGAGAGCCAGCAGCCATGCATCCCTTTCATGTTTTGAATATGATTTTCCTTTCAGCCATATCATTTCTGTGCTTTGCATTTCTTTTTGTAGAAGATAGTTCTCTGTTTTTGAAACGGATTCATATGATATTTTGGAACCCACCCAGATAATCCAGTGTAATCTCTCTGTTTTAAGGTCCCTACCTTAATTATATCTGCAAAGGCCTTTTTGCCAGTAACGTAGCACGTTCACAAATGCTGGGGATTCTTAGGGTATGAACATCTTTGGGGCCCATTATCCTGCCTTACCGCATGCCCATAAAGAGCTTGAAGTCTCATTGGGAGACAGACCCCCAAATTGAAGGGTTAGAGATGCTATAATAGATGTTGGTGCTGTGTAAAACAGCAGAAGAAAGGAAGACAGTAGTCAGTGTTACTGAGAGATAGAGTGACATTTGTGCTGCGTATGGAAAGATGCATACTTGTTTGATAAGTGGCTGGGGGAACATTTCAGGGAAAAAGAAGCAATAATAGTGATAGCAGTAATAGCAACTGGCTGTACTTTTATAAGATTATCTTACTGAAATCCTCACATTTGTTAGATACTGTTACCGACCTTTATAGCTTCTACATAATAAGAATGTCTATGTCCACAAGAAGACATGTCTGTAATGTCTTTTAATGTAGAATAGGATGGTAAAATTATTTCACTGGGCCAGACCTGGTGGCTTATCCCTGTAATCTCAGCACTTTGAGAGGCCAAGGCAGGTGGATCACTTGAGCCCAGGAGTTCAACACAAGCCTAGGCAATACAGTGAGACCCCTGTCTTACGGAAAAAAAAAAAAAAAAAAAGATTCATCCAGGCATTGTGGCACATGCCTGTAGAACCAGCTACTTGGGAGACTGAAGTGGGAGGATCGTTTGAACCTGGGAGGTTGAGGCTGCAGTGAGCTAAAATCACACCACGGCACTCTAGCGTGGGTAGCAGAGTGAGACCCAGTCTCAATGAAAATAAAATAAAACAAAATAAATCATTGACTTGTTGAGAGGATTAATATGGATTATACATGGGTAAAGTATAGCACATAGTAAATGCTTAAAATATGGCAGATTAGAGAATAGAGGGTGGATAAGAGAAGTGCTTAGGAGGTAGAATTGATTTGATTGGTTTAGAATTGATTCTAAATACTTGGTATTTAGAAGGTGATCAGTGTGTAATTGTTGAATACTGGATCAGTCACTTGTTCCGAAGGTGGGAGACAGGAGAGAGTTCACAGTAACTTAGACCACTGTTTCAGAGCATGCATGGAAGATAGTCTTACTTAGTACTATAGGAGGAGAAGCAGGCTGTTTGTGTGTTTGTTTGGTGAAGGCAGGGCCTTGGGAAGAGGATATGAGGTACCTGTGAGAATACTGTATTGAAATTAATGGAAATTTAAGTAGTGTAGGTCAGACACTCAGAAGACAAAGACGAAGTTGTCACTATTTTTTCAACTTGATTATCTAAAATGGAATTTTCCATCTTCTCAAACTGGTTTCCCATCTCACCTTTCTGTTTCTTCTCACCTTTTAAAAATTCTTTATTTTTTTTCAAGCTTAACATCTTTTTTTCCATCCTTAATTTCTGTCTCTCCTTATCCAGTGGTGGGCTGGTAGATATTTGACAGCTCTCTGGTAGGGTGAAGAGGCTCATTTGCAGTGTTTGCTGAATTCTGTAGTACAAATCCTCCTCCCATGGCCAATTTCAGTCTGCGGCTGCTTTTGTTGTATAATGACAAAGTTGAAAAGCTGTAACAGAGACTGCATAGGCCTACAGAGCCCCAAATATTTACAGTCTGGCCCTTTAAAGAAAAAGTTTACCAATCTTTGCTATTGTAGTAGTTCCAAAATAATAAAGCCTTCATAGGGTGGGATGATTTCATACTTCTGTTAATTTATTTTATCCATCAAGATGAGGGGTGGGAATGAGTAGTTTAAGGGGGCAATGTGTGAGAGGTTATGAAGGGTCTTGAGGTCATTTTATGGGCTTAAGCTTTTTCTCTCAGTGAGATAAGAAGAGTGCCATGTTCTAACTTATGTTTTAAAAAGAAAACCCTGGCTGCTGCTTTGAGGATAGACCACAGGGCAGCACAGATGGTAGCCGGGAGGTCAGTTGGGACACCATAGTTACAAGTTAGGTAAGAGTTGGTCTTTGCTTGAATCAGAGTATTAACTGTGGAAATGGTAAGGTGAGTTCAGATTCAGGATACATTTTGAAGACAGAGCTGATAGGATTTGGTGGAAAGAGGTGTTAAGGTGAATCCAGGGTGAAGTGGTACCAAAAGGATGCCTTAGGCTAGAGCCTGAGTTATTGAGATCATATTATAGCAAGTTGCTACATAGGAGATTTTAGGAAAAAAATTGAGACTTGAACAATTTTTTTGAACCACTTCCTGTTGATCATATATGTTCCAAGAGGGAAAACTCTGTTTAATATGTCTTTTACTTCTAAGAAATACATTTTAAAATACTTTAGGAAACAGGAATGTTTCTAAAATATGTCATTTTTAGAAAAGGAAACCATAATAAAACCTATTTTGGATAAGGTTATTTTGATTCTATAATTTGCCAACTTAAAAAAATTATTCAGAAATGAACAATTTTGGGGAGGGGATTAAATATCAGCCCTGCCCCACTCTTAAAGTTTAGTTTAAAGCTAAGAGTTAATGTTTCATTGTATTGTTAATAAATTATTACTCATGTCTTTTATGTAGGTTTTACTTGTAATGGACACAAGGACAGAACAGACTTTCATTTTAAAAGTAAGTAAAATTTGTAGCCAGGTGTGGTGCCTATAATCCCAGCACTTTGGGAGGCTGAGGTAGGCAGATCACCTAAGGTCAGGAGTTCGAGACCATCCTGACTAACATGGTGAAACCCCGTCTGTACTAAAAATACAAAAATTAGCTGGGTGTAATGGTGGGCGCCTATAATCCCAGCTACTCGGGAGGCTTAGGCAGGAGAATCGCTTGAACCCAGGAGGCAGAGATTGCAGTGAACCAAGATTGCACCATTGCACTCCAGCCTGGGCAACAAGAGTGAGACCCTGTTTCAAATAAAAAAAGAGTAAGTAAAATTTGTATGTTTAATGAATTTAAAATTTTAATTTCAAATTATGCTTCTGAAAGAAAATATTTTAGTTAGTATTTAGTTAATGCTAACTAAGTAGTTAATATTTCCCCCCTAGGTTTTGAATGTCCTTTAATGTTGTTTCTGGTGATATTTATTTACCTTTTTTTTTTTCTATCCTTCCATCATGGTTGATAGCATGCATTTAATAATTTTTTTTTTGACACAGAGTATGGAGGAAATAATTTGGATAAATTGAAGAACCATTTCGTGTTGTTTGAATGTGTAGTGTGTAAATACATCTCAAGAACATTTTTTATAATCGTGAAGGCTACCCACAGTCTCACCTTCGATTATCACTACAGTTCTTAAGAGCTAAAATTTTGCCTTAAAGTCTTGTTACAGGTATTTTGGGAAAGCATTATCTACATTCCTGGTCCTCTTTTTGATCTAAATTCAATTTTGATTCTATACATAATGTAATTTATAACTAAATCAGGAGAGAAAGAACCCTCAATTTTGAAATTTTAAAATTGTGTTTAGAATGGACTGTGCTAGTACATATTCTGAAAATATCCTAATTTAAGTATTTTCACAGCATTCAGAAGATGAATTTATTAATTTTATATTTCTTTTTCTGATGCTTTTTCTTTTGCTGATAAGGCATGGCAGTAGGTCACATTGACACATACTGAAACACGTGTGTGTGTGTGTGTGTGTGTGTGTGTGTGTGTGAATATACATTATCATCGACATTTCCCCAGTTTTTAAAAACAGAGTATGACACCAGAAAATAGACAAACCTTATTCCTTGTAAGAAGACTTAACATTGTTTGCACTTCTAGGGGATGGGATTTTAAAATTGCCTGCTTAATCTAAGAATACCTTTTATGTCTCAGGAGTTTGCATTGGTCTTACAATGTCTACTGCTTTAAAGATATAGATAAGTAAAATAAAGCTTAAGAAAAGGTCACAGAGAAATAACTGTGTGTCATCCTGATGACTTAGTTTGAGAGCATCTCTAATAAAAACACTGACCCACGTAATTGATTTTAATGGCAGCTTTGTGGCATCTTCCTTCTCTGGATTCACGCCAGATGCCATCAGCAGAGCCTCCAGGGACTGGGGGGCATAGAGCAGCAGATGAGTGGTTTCTCTGAAGCCCAGAGTAACTCGGATAGATTAGTTTGGTTGATAAACACAGAGCACAGCAGGCTCCAAAGGCAACTGAGGATACAACTGACCTTTTTGTTCTCTGTCAGGGTCTAAGGAAAAGCAGTGAATACAGCAGGAACAGAAAGACCATCATCCCCCGCTGTGTGCCCAACATGGTGTGCCTGCATAAGTACATCATCTCTGAGGAGTCAGTATTTCTTGTGCTGCAGCATGCGGAAGGTTGGTTTGTAGTTTGGATTGTTTATGCAGTGAAGAATGTCACCTACTTAGCTTCCAGTTTCTCTCTGTCATTTCATGAGCAGATAGAATATATGAAACATGTTTAAGAAACCATTTCCTATTTCTCTGCTCTACCTCCCTACTTTGAGTTGTGAGGGAAAATGAAAACCCAGGTGAACAGCAGATTTCATGTGAACTATGGTACCATTTGTAGATTTACTTCACTACTTTCTCATGAAATTTACCTAATATAATGAGAACTTTAATGTGAATGTGTGGTAAGAGAGCTAGATTTTATTTTAGTGATATTTTGTTCGCTTGTTCCCTGCTGAAAGGATACATTATGTTAGATGACTAAAATGAAAAGCATCCCCTGAAGAATTAATTAATTACCTCCTTCTTTTAGAAGTCAAGGGTGTTTGCTTAACATTTGACGTTACCTAGTTATTCTGATCTGAGTTTTTGTGAATACAGCCATTGGCATCACATATGGGTACAAAGCAGAGGCATAGTTCTCTGCCTTCAAACTATTTATGAAATTTCAGCTCTTTGTAGAGGGAACAGGTGGCAAAAAATATTATGTTTTGATTTTTTTTTGTCCTTTAATACCTGAATTTAAATAAATAGTTTTTTATTTAGGATGACTGAAAACACACATAAATATAAATTCACTTAATACATATTGCCACTTGACTTTTAAGAGGTGTTCGTAAAATAGTAAAAAAATTTTAATTGTTTCCCATATTTCATGAAGCCATTATTTTTATATAACTATCGTACTTTACTAATAGGCATAACATTTGTATTTAATACAATGTTTTAGGAAAAGAAGTCATTGCTTTCTGGAATGAGGTCTCATATGATTAACGAATGCAAGATTTTTGATGGGGGCAGTAAACAATATTGTTTATTGTGAAGTACAGCACAAGATAATTACAGATGGAGGGAAGACCTCCATATGCAGTATTTAATAGGAAATTCAGAAGGGGCTGTATGGTCTCTCAGGTATTAAGAGAGTTAATTGTGTGTGTGAATTGGATAACTAATTCACCTTTGTTCAGACATTATAGACAGCTTTTATCTGAGGATACCAGTGCATTACAGACATTATTGAATTAGAGGTCATGTCATCTGATAGCGAAATACAGCCACCTCTGGTGTGGAACAAAATAACTTGCGTAGTAATAATCCATAATAATTTAGAACAAGGTCAGTAGGATGAATGTAATTATAGTCAATATTCTATTACCCAGTGTGGATTATTCATGTTGGAGATTATCTATGGCAAAATTTTCAATCTTAGCTTACCTCTGTTATTTGTAGCTGTATCTTCCTCTTCTTCCTCTTCCTTTTCCTTCTCCAAATCATTTTTCAGTTTTTTTCTACCATCTTCTCACTATCCCTTATACCTCTTGAAGCTGATGTTTCAATTGATTTTACTTGAATAGTGTGGAAAATTTTTATAATCTTTTAAAGTCATAGACTTATGACTTTTAAATTTTCTATTATTTTAGATCCTTCTTTACTATCGACCATACCTGACTTTGAATGGTCACATGACCATAAAATTTGTCTCTTTTGACCATTCCTTTTAGGTGTCTATTGTTTAATTTTAAGATGGTTTTATAATATAAAGATAGTAAATTACAATGCAAATAGAGACTCTGGATTAATTAACTATTCAATAAATTTATTGAGCATGTACTGTATAGTAGGCTCCTTTTTAGGTGAACAAGACAAGAACGTTCTTTTTTTTTTTTGGTTGGGGGTGGTCAGGGTCTTGCTGTGTTTCCTAGGGTAGAGTGCTATGGTACAATCATAGCTCACTGTAACCTTGAACTCTTGGGCTCAAGTGATCTCCTGCCTCAGCTGGGATTACATGCGTGCACCATGTAATCCCTGGCTAAGTTTTTATAGTTTTTGTAGAGATTGGGTCTCTCCGTGTTGCCCAAGTTGGTCTTAAACTCCTGGCCTCAAGCGATTCTTCCGCCTCAGCCTCCCAAAATGCTGGGATTGCAGATGTGAGCCAGCACGCCAGGCCTGAAACTTAAATTCTTGTTGTGAAAAGTCAAACAGAAAAACAAAAAGCAAGAGAACATTGGATAATAAAAGGAACTATACAGATCTTTTTTTTTTTTTTTTTTTTTTTGAGACGGAGTCTCACTCTGTCCCCCAGGCTGGAGTGCAGTGGTGCCATCTCGGCTCACTGCAAGCTCCGCCTCCTGGGATCATGCCATTCTGCTGCCTCAGACTCCTGAGTAGCTGGGACTACAGGCGCCCGCCACCGCGCCCGGCTAATTTTTTTTGTATTTTTAGTAGAGATTGGGGTTTCACCGTGGTCTCGATCTCCTGACCTTGTGATCCGCCCGCCTTAGCCTCCCAAAGTGCTGGGATTACAGGTGTGAGCCACCGCGCCCGGCAGGAGCTATACAGATCTTTAACAGAGGGAGATCTAACAGATAACAACTGGGGGACTATGTTGAATTAAGTAGTCGAGGGAGCCCTCTCTGAGAAGGTGGCATTTAAGAGAAGTTCTGAATGGCAAAAGAAACAATCATTTGAATGTAAGATACAGGTACAGGGATGAGTGTAAAAACAAACGGGATGTTTGATGACCAAGAAAGGCATCATTTGCTTGGACTGGAGCAGAGCGAGGACAACGTGAGGCACTTGTTGGTACATGAGGCTGTTGGAGAAGTAGACAGGAGCCTTGTACAGCAGAGTAAGGACTTTGGCTTTTATTCAAGTGCGTTGGGAAACCATTGGACTTCTTGAGGGGTGACACAATCTGATTTACATTTTAAAAAGGTCACTGGCTCTTGTATGGGGAATGCGTTGTAGAAAGGTAAAAATAGAAGCAGTAAAAAGGCTAATACTGGAGGCTAGTCAAAAGGTGCTGCTGGCTTAGCCTTCTGGGGCACCAGTCGAGATGTTTGAGGAGAGAGTCAATGGGACCTGTGATGGATTTGAGATTAGGAAGAGGAAAATCTGCAGTAATTTCTCAGATTTGGCTTGAGCAGTGCAGTGAACTGGGTGATGAACAGTGTGTTTTCTTTTACACATCAGTGACACCTCCGTAGATTAGGAATTTGGCCTGTGTCATAGAAAAGTAACTTTTCATATGTGCGAATAGTTATTACTGAGAAAGCAAACCTTGAACAGTTGTTTTCTCCATAACATGAATGCTTTGAATATTTATGATTTGTAGATTTAGCTTTTTATTGCTTACAGAACTACTCATGATTTATGTGAGTGTCTTGGACTCTTTCTTTCCGTTTTTAATTCATTTCATTAGAAATGTATTGAGTGCTTGCTGGGACACAGGCATAGTTCTAATTTGGCAGTGAACAAAACAGAAGACTTTGCCTGCATGGAGCTTACATTACATTACATTATAGAGGCAGAACAGACAATAAGCAAATATTTAAGTAAATATATGACAGATGGAGGTAAATATGCTATGGAGAAAAACTAAAGGAAAGGGGAAGGGAATGCTAAAGGGATGAGAAGGGGTGGTTTGCTATTTTTATATAGGGTGGTCATCTTATTGAGAAGGGACATTTGACCAGAGACCTTCAGGAAGCGAGAGAGGGAGCATTGTAGATATGTAAGGAAAGGATGTCTTGGCAAGAGAAAACAAGTAGGTCCACAGGCTTAGAGGCATTGGTGTGCTTGGTGTTCAAGAAGCAGCAGGATCAGTGTGGCTGGAGCAGAACAGAAAGAGCGGTAGGAAGAATGCTTAGAGAAGTGAGGAGGCAGGCAGGCAGATCCTGTATAGCATTATAGGCCACGTTAAGAACTGGACTTTTATTCTAAATGAGCTAAGACATTGTTGGGTCATGCTGAGCAAAGAATTGATGAGATAGGGATCATTTGCTGCTTGGTGGAAAACAGAATGTAGGAGAGCAGAAGGAAAAGCAGGGAGACCAATTTGGGAGTTGTTGCAGTACCCCAGGTGAAAATGCTGATGGCTTGGACAGGGCATTAGTGGTGTAGGTCAGGGGTCCCCTGGCCACAGACAGGTACCTGGAGGTGAGTGGCGGACAAGTGAACATTACTGCCTGAATTCCGCCTCCTGTCAGATCAGCAGTGGCATTAGATTCTCATAGGAGCACAAACCCTATTGTAAACTGCACATGCAAGGGATCTAGGCTGTACAATCCTTAGGAGAATCTAATGCCTAATGATCGGAGGTGGAACAGTTTCACCCCAAAACAATTTCCACCCTCACCCCCACCCCTGTCCCCGTCCATGAAAAAATTGTCTTCCATGAAACTGGTTCCTGGTGCCAAAAAGATTGGGGACTGCTGGCATAGGTGGTGAAGAATGATTATTAGAATCTGAATGTATTTTGAAGGTAGAACGGGCATGATTCTGTCTTACATGATTTCAAAGTTTTTGGCTCAAATAATTGAGATAATGTAGTTTCCATTTACTAAGCTGTGGGAGAAGTAAATTTAGAAGGAAAATCAGGGATTCCGTTTTGGACATGTGAATTTGAGATGCTTATTAAATATTCAGGTGATGTTGAGTAGAGAGTTAGGATATATCAGGCAGGATTTTAGGAGAGAGGTTTAAAATGTTTACTATTCCTTTTAATAAAGCCCTTTCTTAAACTATTTGAGAGAGAAAGGTGGGAAAGCAGAATGTATTCAGTCAAGGCCATGAGAGTTTAAGTTTCTCAGCTTAGGGATTATGTAATATTCATCATCTGTATGATGAATTAGTAAAATACTTGGTATTTAGAAGGTACTCAGTGTATAATTGTTGAATACTGGGTCAGTCAGAGAAAAGATGAAAGACCAAATTAAAAGACAGAAGTTGCAAAAGTCTCTGACTGTGGATATACAAAATAGAAAGGAGGTAGAAAAGAATTTCTCTCCAAGTTACTTAAGGCCCCAAGGAGTAAAATGATTTTCCTTTTATTAATTAGTTTTCTAAAATTATAAAACTAATTTATAAAATACATTCAAACAAAATGGAAGTTTATAAAGTAAAAATAAAAATTATCCCTCCCTATTCACTTTGTTGCCTAGACCTATTCCCCAGAAATAGGCACTCTTTTAACGGTTATCATATATCTTCCAATAACTTTCTATGTTTATAAGCGTTCTCTCCCTACCTGTCTGTTTTTAAAAAACTTAAATGGGTGTTACATATTGCCTTGAGCTTGCATTTTTTCCCCCATCTTAACAGTGTACCTTGGACGCCTTTAATATATCAGTATATTTAGGTATGTATTAAGAGAGGCAGTACAGTATAGGGATTAAAAATAAGCACTATGGAGCCATGCTGTGTGAATATAAATGCTGGCTCACCATTACTAGTGTGACTTTGGGCAAGTTATTTAACCTTTCTGTGCCTCAGTTTCCTCATTTGTAAAATAGAGATAATATTAATTACCTACCTTATAGGGTTGATGTGAGGATTAAGTAGTTGTATATGTAAAAGGCTTAGAATAGTATCTGGTACATGGTAAGCACTATGTATTTGCAAATGGCTGTTATTGATGTTTACATTGTTTCCAGTACTCAATATAAATACATGTATTTATACATACATGTTTTTGTTTGTTGTATTTTTTGAGAATTATATGTAGGACAGATTTTTTTCCACGTTGAATTGCTTGGCCAAAAGATGATTTTGATTGCTGCGATAGCAGTGTTTTGTCATACATATGAAATTTAAGTACTAATTCTGACCAAGCAAATTAACAAACAAACTTTGCAATCTTATAGAAAACCAATAGATTTAAAATCTGAGGAGAGACAAAGAATTTTAATTAAACATTATGAATTTTTAGTTTTATATCTTAAAATGGTTCAATATCTACAATTTTATGTCCTTCAAAAAGACTTAGAAAAGTATCATTTATAGTCCTAAAATTAGACAAATTTTAGGCACTTTAGTAATAACAGGTTGTTTTTTAAGGTTAATATATGTCTTTGGAAGAACATATGACCCCCAAAATGACGTTATACTTATAGATCCTTATAGATTCTTACTTATAGATTATTTTCCTTGAAAGGTTTTCAAAAAAATTGTAAAGATATTATCTTTCTATAACTCAGTTTAATAAATATTTATTTAATACCTGGTTTACAAGCTAGATAGAATCCTCTGCCTGCAGCTATTAAGACTTTTCAGTCTCGTAAAGGAGATAATAAAAGCATAAAAGTAATATTAATATGATGTTGTAAATGTCATAAAGGGTATGAAGGTGAATGATAGAGGATTCAGAGAAGATATATATTGCGTCCAGTTAAGGGATACAAAGAAATTGGTAAAAGAAAACAGATTCTGAAGGACCTTCAAGAATAGGTAAGATTTTCACAAGCAGATACTGGGGAAACTATTAGGAAAAAAACATTCCAAGTGTAAGCGTGGTATGAGGAAAAGCCCATCATGAATTCTGTGTTGAGTAGGGGGAGAGGACCAAATCATGGGTTGATAACTGTATTACTCAGGAGTTCAAATGCCTGTGCAGAGTTGGTACATGATTCAGTAGGTGGAGGGAATTTGACTTCTTGAATGCAGAAATGGCATAAGATCTGTGCTGAAATAGAAGATTAATTAGGCAGCAGTTAGTAGGGTAGAATGCTACAGGAGGGACTTAAAGTAAGGATCTAGTTGTAGTTATAGCATTATCCCCAAAAATGAAGACTTTAAGTACCTTGAATTTTAGATTTCAGTAGTTTATTCAGGTGGAATTGGCCTAAGAATGAATGGAGCTTTTCTTAGAACTTTATTAAAAGGTACCGTTCCTTGCTGATCAGTGGAACTTTACAGATGCAGGTACTGCTTATACGGTACATCTCATCATCTGATTTGACAAGCAGTGACTTCTATGTCGTGCACATTGTGTAGGCAGTAGACATACAAAGATGAAAAAGACTTGATCCTTTCCTCAAAGTAGTCATCATCTAGGAGAATTGAAAACCACCCAAGTCATTTTATTTGGATTGCACACGGAAATCTTAGGTTTAGGTTCAAGCATTGTTAGACTGACACAATGTAGGTATTTGTGGCAAGACAATGTGAGTATTGTTGTCAACAGACTAAAGAATATAGACTCATTGCATAGCTCCTTTTAAACTTCAGTTGAAATATGGGGAAATGTGAAACACTGAATATACTCTAAAGAGGACAGAAAGCATTAGCTAAGAAAAAAATGAGAGGAAAAAGTTAAATGCCATAATGTCCTTTACCACTAACTGTTATCAAAGTGGGGAAGATGACACAAAAATTAGCTGACTGTGGTGGTGCATGCCTGTAATCCCAGCTAATTGGGTGACTGAGCAGGAGGATAACTTGAACCTAGGAGTTGGAGGCTTCAGTGAGCTGAGATCCCGCCACTGCACTCCAGCCTGGGCTACAGAGTGAGACTCTGTCTTTAAAAAAAAAAAAAAAAAAGGTTAAATAAATAGAATAGGGAAGATGGTTAACTAGATCACTGCTACAAAGAGGTGTATGAGAATTCTATGATTAATATTATGACCATTAGCCTTTATTGAGCATTTATTCTATGCTAGGTACCATGTCAGGTGCTATATGTATTAATTGAATTTCTTGAAATGCAATGTGAAGTAGGAAGAGGTATTTTTGATGTTTCCATTGACTTTTTTACACGTGCAATTGACTGTCAATTATTATTTTCTGGTTTAGGTACCCTTGGCATATGATGCTTAATGATTACACTAAATATGTGCTGAAAAATTGTCTTCTTTATATGAATAGAGGGATTTATTTTTAACACATCATTCTTTTTAATTTTTATTTATTTATTTATTTTTATTATACTTTAAGTTCTAGGGTACATGTGCACAACATGCAGGTTTGTTACATATGTATACATGTGCCATGTTGGCCTGCTGCACACATTAACTGATCATTTACATTAGGTATATCTCCTAATGCTATCCCTCCCCCCTCCCCGTACCCCACAACAGGCCCCAGTGTGTGATGTTCCCTACCCTTTGGCCAAGTGTTCTCATTGTTCAGTTCCCACCTGTGAGTGAGAACATGCAGTGTTTGGTTTTCTGTCCTTGCAATAGTTTGCTCAGAATGATGGTTTCCAGCTTCATCCATGTCCCTACAAAGGACATGAACTCATCCCTTTTTATGGCTGCATAATATTCCATGGTGTATATGTGCCACATTTGCTTAATCCAGCCTATCATTGAACACATCATTCTTAATTTTTCATTTCTTTGCAACTGCAATTCTGTCTCCACAAAGTATACTTCTGCAGTTACTGCTTTTGAGATTTCTGAATCAAATTTAATTAATTATTCTTTCTTATAATACTGTTCCTATTCACTACTGTTATAGCAGGTTTTTGATACTTAGCTATAATTGTTTAACATAAACATTATAATTGACAAAAGGGATTGAGGTGTTTTAATGGTTAAAATAAGATGAAACTATGGTGAAATAATAACTACAAGTATTGCTGGTAAAATACTGGATTTTTTTTTTATTTCTCTGATTTACATGAAAGTGATTTTTATGATTTTAGTTTTAAAGATATATGTCAGAATACACAGTCAGAATTTCCATAACTTGCTTCATTAATGGTTGCCCAATTAATCTTCCTCAGTAGCTTTACTTATACAACATATTACATATGTGGCAGGGCATAAAAGGGGAAATATATTATTAATATGTTATTTATAAAGGCATAATTATATGCCACATGCCAAATTCCTCCATTCCTGGACCAGACATTTTCAAAATGGAATAATAATATTGTTGATTTTTTTCCCCCATTGTAGTATACAATTTAAACAGCACTTATTTATATATTTTCTTCTGACCAAGGGGCCATGCTTGAAAAAATTATTATATAAACAGAGCAGAACATAAACAGATGCTTCTAAGACTAAATGATATTTAACTTTAGAGTAGAATTTTAGCTGTGAAATTTCATATTAGTGTGTGTTGTAACTAATTTCCCTTCAAAGGAAGAAATAGGTTATCACTTAAAAAAATTGATATCAGGAGATATGCTTGAAACCATACTCACCATTCAGCAATAACAAGCATTTTATTAAATATGCTTGTCTTATGGCACACTTGATATTAGTGAGTATTATTGACTTGTTCTGATTGATTTTTTAAGATAGCTTTTGCTTTTCTAATGGCTTAAATAAATAACTGTTAATTTGGAGATGTTAATACTTTTGTTTGTTTTGTTATACTTGTTCACAGGTGGCAAACTGTGGTCATATATCAGTAAATTTCTAAACAGAAGTCCTGAAGAAAGCTTTGATATCAAGGAAGTGAAAAAATCTACACTTGCCAAAGTTCACCTGCAGCAGCCAACTTCTAGTCCTCAGGACAGCAGTAGCTTTGAATCCAGAGGAAGTGATGGTGGAAGCGTGCTTAGAGCTCTGCCTTTGAAGAGTAGTCTTACTCCAAGTTCTCAAGATGACAGCAACCAGGAAGATGATGGCCAAGATAGCTCTCCAAAGTGGCCAGATTCTGGTTCGAGTTCAGAAGAAGAATGTACTACTAGTTATTTAACATTATGCAATGAATATGGGCAAGAAAAGATTGAACCAGGGTCTTTGAATGAGGAGCCCTTCATGAAGACTGAAGGGAATGGTGTTGATACTAAAGCTATTCAAAGCTTCCCAACACACCTTGCCGCTGACAGCGACAGCCCCAGCACACAGCTGAGAGCTCACGAGCTGAAGTTCTTCCCCAACGATGACCCAGAAGCAGTTAGTTCTCCAAGAACATCAGATTCCCTCAGTAGATCAAAAAACAGCCCCATGGAATTCTTTAGGATAGACAGTAAGGATAGCGCAAGTGAACTCCTGGGACTTGACTTTGGAGAAAAATTGTATAGTCTAAAATCAGAACCTTTGAAACCATTCTTTACTCTTCCAGATGGAGACAGTGCTTCTAGGAGTTTTAATACTAGTGAAAGCAAGATAGAGTTTAAAGCTCAGGACACCATTAGCAGGGGCTCAGATGACTCAGTGCCAGTTATTTCATTTAAAGATGCTGCTTTTGATGATGTCGGTGGTACTGATGAAGGAAGACCTGATCTTCTTGTCAATTTACCTGGTGAATTGGAGCCAACAAGAGAAGCTGCAGCAATGGGACCTACTAAGTTTACACAAACCAATATAGGGATAATAGAAAACAAACTCTTGGAAGCCCCTGATGTTTTATGCCTCAGACTTAGTACTGAACAATGCCAAGCACATGAGGAGAAAGGCATGGAGGAACTGAGCGATCCCTCTGGGCCCAAATCTCGTAGGATGACAGAGAAACGTTATGCTCAGGACGATCCCAGGATGTTATTTGTAGCAGCTGTTGATCATAGTAGTTCAGGAGATATGTCTTTGTTACCCAGCTCAGATCCTAGGTTTCAAGGACTTGGAGTGGTTGAGTCAGCAGTAACTGCAAACAACACAGAAGAAAGCTTATTCCGTATTTGTAGTCCACTCTCAGGTGCTAATGAATATATTGCAAGCACAGACACTTTAAAAACAGAAGAAGTATTGCTGTTTACAGATCAGACTGATGATTTGGCTAAAGAGGAACCAACTTCTTTATTCCAGAGAGACTCTGAGACTAAGGGAGAAAGTGGTTTAGCGCTAGAAGGAGACAAGGAAATCCATCAGATTTTTGAGGACCTTGATAAAAAATTAGCACTAACCTCCAGGTTTTACATCCCAGAGGGCTGCATTCAAAGATGGGCAGCTGAAATGGTGGTAGCCCTTGATGCTTTACATAGAGAGGGAATTGTGTGCCGCGATTTGAACCCAAACAACATCTTATTGAATGATAGAGGTCAGGAACTTTTGCAAATGCATTTCTTTTTATTCGCTGTTGCTTCCAATTAACTGAGTAGGCGTTTTATCTTGTAATTAGTATCTTCATTTCCTGTCTAGAGCTTCATTATCAGTGCAGCAAATTCACCCCCAGTAATAGCTTCTAGTACTTAATGATGCCATTATTCTTAATGATACTGTTTTTAGCTACAAAAGGAGTAATTACAGTTCACTTCTGCAGAAAATGGAAGAGAAAAATGTTTTGATTTCTCCTGTCGTTTTGTTTTTAGGACACATTCAGCTAACGTATTTTAGCAGGTGGAGTGAGGTTGAAGATTCCTGTGACAGCGATGCCATAGAGAGAATGTACTGTGCCCCAGGTTAGAGCAATCTCCTAAAATGTTTCACTTGAAAAAGTGATTCGGCAGCTCTCATTTCTTTATAGAAGTTGTATTTTTGTATCTTTCACTAGCAGTTTACATATGTGTTAGATTGGGTTATCTGTTTAACCCTTCAAAAAAAGAAAATTTGGGGCTGAACCAATTAAGTAATTCATAGGTATATATGTGTATGTGTGTCCATATATTTATTATTGTTAAATGAGTTTATATCTCACTAAGAACTGCAGTGAATTCTTAGAAATGTCTTAGCTTCTTAGTGTTTATAGGGACCTTTAAATACCCTGAGCCTCTTTAGATTTGTGATTTTTTTCTTTCTTTTTTTTTTTTGAGATGTATCTCACTCTGTCATACAGGCTGGAATGCAGTGGTGCTGTTATGGCTCGCTGCAGCCTCCAACTCCTGGGCTCAAGCAGTCCTGTTGCCTCAGCTTCCGAGTAGCTGGGACTACAGGTGTGCACCACCATGCCTGGCTAATTTTTTTTAAAGCATTTCTTGTAGACATGAGGTCTTTCTGTGTTGCCCAGGCTGGTCTAGAACTCCTGGGCTCAAGGTGCTGGGATTACAGGTACATGCCACTACTCCTGGCTAATTTATTTATTTATTTATTTTGTAGAAACAGGGCCTTGCTGTGTTGCTCAGACTGGTCCTGAACTCCTGGCCTCAAGCAATTCTCCTGTCTCAGCCTCTGGAATAGCTGGGATTACAGGCATGAGCCATGGTACCTGGCAAAATGGAGGTTTTAAAAATGCAATATGATTTTAGTGATGTGCCAACCTGGCATTTTATAAGAGATTTTTGTAGACACAACAGTTTTATCTTGCCCTTACTGTATTGTCTTTATTTTTTAAAAATTAGAGATTTATTTAATAATAATTCTAATAATTTATTCTAAAAATTTAGATTTATTCTAATAAATAAAGCAAAATTTATTTATTAGATCTTTTACTGACAATTATAGGTAGCGTAAGCATATGAATTGTATTTGAGTTGGTTTTTCTTAGTCATCAGTGCAGATGGGGCTGTGTTATGAATCCAAAGTTTGTTCACCTTTTGCTTACCGTTTAGCCTCTTTGGATGGCCAGAGTCACTTCACCTGTCACCCCATTGGCCTTCAAAGGAGTTTCAAGCTGATTTTTTTGACATAATCTGCTTAGGTGTTGATCAATATAGTATTTAATACTTACCAGCTAACTAATGTACTGATGCTAACCTTGTTTCTCTGCATAATGGGAAGTGATGATAATAAGGATTAGAAGAGCTAGATTGTTTCTAGTTACAACTTTCATTGTTAAGAATTATTTCCGCAGTAGAGAATACCAAAGTTTTCCAGCCTATAAAAAAAAAATCCCAAAACGTTCCTGAAAGCAACTGTTAGGGTTTTGTTTTCTTTCCTCCTTCTTCCTTCAAATTAAGACTGTTTGGTTTTTATTTATTCTTAGACACAATAGAGCACACCTACATTTTTTTTCTCAGATAGATAATGTGATGCTATATTTTGAAATCATATTAGTTAATAGGATAAAAAATTTCATGTTGAATTCACTTTATTACAGTTACTTGATTAAGAAAAAACCAGATCCTCCCCACTTTCTAATTTGATAAGAAATAACATTTTAGGTTCCAATGAATATATTTGTTAATTATAATGAATTTGAAAATTTTAGGATCAAACTTAATTTTGGAGTTTTTTTGAATCAAGCCTGTTACATCCTAAAGTGAAGTCTGATGGTAACTATATAACAAAACCAAACGTTTATGGAATATTGTTTAATATTTGTAAGTAGCCCTTATTTCTTATTTTTGTTATTACTTTCCTTTTTTTTCCCTGGTTCCTAGTAAGTGTATATATTGTTACTTATTGGAAACTATCTGTAAATTTGTGCTTGAGCATTATACAGATTATTTTTCTTTATTCTCAAGCACAGTCAGATTTACTTTAATGTCCATAACATGTTGGTATCCTGAGAGTTTTAATATGTGTAGAACAGAACCATATTACATTCATCAACAGATATACACTTTCAATTTCATATACTGGAATAAACCAAATTTAATACAGATCAGTTTCTAAGTTCTAATTTTTAAGCCTTGTCCCAGAAATTACAATTCTCTTAGTTGACCAGCAGGTGGCAGTCTACCATTAATGGATTTTGCTGTCCTTTTCCAGGTTGTCCTTCACTAGCATTTGAAAAAAGCTGTAGTCTGAAGAGGTGCTTTGTTGTCATTATTTGCATAAAAGAATTGTGCTTCCAAGCTTTGTGAGTTGCAAAAGTGTTCTAGTGTTATGGCATGCTTTGTGAACAATGTGGAAAGGCTTTCCATTCATTAGGCCTGTTAATTTTAGCAACTAGGTAAAACAAAACAAGTAATGGCCTTAAGAGAAAAGTAACACCAGTGTTCTAATTAAGATGACCTTAAATCTAGAGAGTTATAGAACTCGGTTAAGTCTATGTGCTCGCACCCCTCACTTACAACTCAAGGGGAATTAGAGCAAAAATTTGTGAATTACTGTTTGCCCCAAAAGTTCATAGCAGTGCTACTGATAAATCAAAACTACAAATAGGTTTTCCTTTCCTCGAAGGATGGAAGCAATGCTAATATGTTAATATTTCAATGCTTAAAAATACAAATCAGTAACTACATGGGACATAGATTGTTTAACCACCTTTTGATCTACCCTTAGGAACACCAAGAGTTGAAGTAATTTCCTCTCATATGATCCCCTCCCTCTTACTTCCCAAGTCTAACCTTAGTATTATTGTCCAAGTAACTCTAAAGCATGTTAAGCAGCTGATGTTTGGTTAGAAAGAAAAGTTGTCACAAGATTACGATGAGAGTAACTCACTTCTGTTTAAACAGTGTGCACCCTCTACCCTGCCACTTCACCTCCTGGGAATCCTTATCACATATTTGTCCTGAAAACATTATCCACCTGCCCTGTACTTTATAATATCAGCAGTGTATCTTTTTATCTTGTGGATGATGTGCCTTTATATTTTGAGAAAAATTTCCAGTAACAGATTCGATTTGCATGGACAGAAACTTGAGCAAATGCCAAACTAGCAGGGGGGCCATTATTCTGCTCTATAAATAAGTTTAAAAAAGAAAAAACACACACACAGAAACCTGTGAATCAACATGTTTTGGTCTAATTGAGGGGAAAAGCAAGACAGATAAATTTTGAAATGCAAATGATCACCTTCTGTTATTTAAGTATAGTTTCTGCCAACTTTGTGATCCTAGATTTTAAAAAGTCGTAATTATTTCAACAATGTATACTCCCAAGGATGCCCAAGATTCACAAGTGTCTATAACAAAACTGAGAACTTTTTAAAAAGTTGCCACTTTTTTATATTAAAGAAAACAAGTCCAACAACAAAAAGACAAAAACCACGAAGCTTTCTCTGTCTACATCTGTGAAAAAGCCAGCGCATAAATGGCTGCAGCTGCAGACCCATCAAGAGGGTCTTGAGAATACGAATTCACTGATCAAACCCAGCCCTGTTTTCAAAGTAGAAGCCATTCCTTTTAGGTTCACTTTGTATCCTTAGATTATCTAGGATGATTCTCTAGAAAGGTTTTATTTTAAATAAACATCATTCATGGTAAATGGGTTCCTTTCATACCACAGAAACACAGAATGGAGTTCAGGAAGAGAAAAGGCAAAAGAAATAGTCCACAAAGTAGGAACAGATTGTATAGTATGACAATGTAAATATAACACTGTCTGGTTTCCACATTAGGAGACTTTTAGATACTTTATTAGGATACTTTTACACAGGTTCTTCTATTTTTTTTGTTGTGAGAGATTAGAGAATGAAAACTGGAGTAAATTGGTTATTTTTCTCTGGAGGACTTTCTTTTGGTTACTCTGATTTTATATCTGTTTTTACACACATAAACACAAAAGTTTTAGCCAAAAGATTTTATGTGCTTTATCATTTGATTTATTAACTTATGATAAAGAATAAACCTTTGGTTATAGTGTTTTAAGTATAAAGGAAAAATAAAATGTCAAGAAAGTATTTTTTTACCACTTTTTTTCTTGACTCTTATCATTCAAAAATGGCTAGAAAATAGAACCTGTACTACTAAGCATATAAAATACAAAAAGGAAAACTGATTCTGAGGTGGGAGGATTGCTTGAGGCTGTGAATATGAGACTGCAGTGTGCTATGATCATGCCTGTGAATAGCTACTGCACTCCAGCCTGGGCAATATAACAAGACCTTGTCTCTTAAGCAAAAATATAAGAAAATGATATTTGAAAGCTTAATATACGATCTGAGACAAGTGCATAAAATTATTTGTGTTAGTTAACCTAATATAGTCACTTAAGTTTCCCATTCTAGTTTTGAACAAGTTGATATGGTATCCTATCAGTATGTGTCCTTCACTTTTATTTTCTGCCCCATTATGAGTCTTTAATTTGAAATGCTTGAAATTTACATTGATATTTGTCATTGAATACTTTTCAGACTTGAGGATTTATAGGTGCATATATGTGTAAATTGAAGAAGTCCAAAATGCTTTTCACTGCAGCCCGATCTCCATGCTCCCAGATGCTTTAATTTGAAATGCTTGAAATTTACATTGATACTTGTCATTGAATACTTTTCAGACTTGAGGATTTATAGGTGCATATATGTGTAAACTGAAGAAGTCCAAAAGGCTTTTCACTGCAGCCCAATCTCCATGCTCCCAGATGTCAAATGACAGCTTTGCTTCCTCTCTTAGGCAATTTCACACTTGGAAACAGCTCACAGCTGACGGTAAAAAGTGAAACATAGAAAAATCATGCTGAAAACTATCTGTAAAAATTCAGTTTTAGAGCATGACATTTATTGACTACTTTTCTTTGTTCTTCTAGCCTGACTTTATCAAATAATCCATGAATATGTTTTGGGGAATAGTTTCCCCTGCCCTTCTCCATAAACATGCTTTCCGTGGCATTTGTTTCTTTATAGGCATGGAGCTCCATGTAATAGTTATGTATCTGATAATTAAAACTAGGACTCAGACCATGGATAGTTTAAAATATCTTGAGGCTATCAGAAGTTTTTAAGGTTTAGAACTTTTACACAGAATTGAGAACTACCAAACCTGCATATTGTCCCAGATCAGGTATAAACTCATTGCTTGACCTTGGGAAATTTATTTAAGACTTTCTAGGCCTCAATTTAACAGTAGTAAAATAGATTTGTTGGGTGTAAGTAAAATCACAGATGTCAGATCATCTGACATCCTCCTTACACAAAATGTACTCAAAATTGAAGTTTATCTTATTAAGGCAGGCTTTTTCCCCCAAGGGTAAATACTGATTTCTTATCTAATGTTAGTAGAGTTAAAAAGTTATTTCATTTGGATGACTTTCTGAGTATATATTTTTACTCATTTATAGAATTTGTACATAAAGTATATCATGTGGAAATAAGAGATTTATGGAAAATACTTTCATTTAGAGGAATGATGCCAAAACAACTTTTGTTTGGGGTGAAAGTTGAATGTCAAGATTCTCAACAAAGAAAATTGTTTAAATAAGAAAGAAATATTTAGATATGAGAATTTATGGGACCTGGATAATTTCAGCAAACATGAGAAATCTAATTTTAAGAATGTGAGATTGATAGGGAAAGCAAATAAATATAGATGTATATTTCAAAATAATAATGACATAACCAGGAGATACTACTTTTTTTCCTAAAACAGAAAGAAGGTGGCAGCAAGAGGGAACTATAGGAATAATTTTGAGTAAAATATTTATGGTTAATATTTAAATACTATGTTTCAGACAGTAACTGTTTTATTTACCCTTAAGCAAAACTTCAGCAATAGCTAGCTCTCTTGTACATAGTATTTTAATGTTTTCCTTGAATGATTAACAAGTATGTTTAGTTCTTTGCCCTCAGTTTTTATCATCAGAAAAACCAAATCTGTTTCTTCTTCAGGAAAACCAGTTAATATTTCAGTTTGCCATAGAATAGTGACGCTTTTCCACTGAAGAAAATTTCTTGATACACTTCACCACTGTATATCCATGAAACTTGTAATATGAGTATAGAGTACAAGCAAAAAAGGCTTCAAGTTAATGTAAGTCTTACCTTGTCTAGGCAAGGCCCTTGTGGTGCAAAGAAGATCAAAGGATCACTTTAGGAGGACTTGGGGGTCTAGAACCCTGGAATCCATGGGCCAGTCACCATCACATCTCAGTTAAGGTTGCTCCATATTGAAAGAGACTAGTCTGAAATCATGATTCTCCTATCAGGCCAGAATGTGATATGTCTCCAGTGGTGAGAATGAGACAAAGTAAGAGTGAAGAATTCAGTCCCTGTTATTAGGCATCTTAGCAACTGACGCATTAGCACATCCCAAGAGAAGTTCAATGAATTGATGTTTTGATACAGAAGAGGTGAAAAACAGTATCTCTGTACATTTCATAGTACGACCTGATATTTGGAGTGGAGGGTTTATGTCAAGCTTTAGATTAGATTATTAAAAGTAAGTTAATCTTAACCTTTTATTTACCCCAAACCTTTTTCTTGATGATTTTGGGCAAATTTCTTTTTTAGAAGAGGAACATGAGACTAGAGACTTATAAAGTATTAGCTACAGTGTAATGCTTTTTATTTTTCATATGTCAATTGACTTTTGTCAAACTATTCAGTAATTGGCCTTACCACTGCATTATTATAAAGAAGAAAGTGAACTGTCTTTTGCCTCTGATGTTTAACAAAGATGTAATGCTGAGTCTCAAACATTATATAGCAGAGCAATTGACTAACTACTTTTATCAAATCATCAGTTTCTGTATCCCATAACATTTTATAAATTTTAATCTCCATTAGGTTACCAGGTCTTAGTCCTTCTAAGCAATTCTTCACAAATTCTTCCTTCAAATAAATGTTTAAAAATGCTAAAGTTTTAAAAAATGAGTGAGGATAAGGCAAGTAGGATTTCTGAAGCTCCTTTAATAGCAGTGCATGTAGCTCTCTGCCTAACACAGCAGCAGAGCGGCAGAGAGAGAGCAAGGGAGCGAGAGAGCTATGCCTGTCATTCTCACAATTTTCAGTTAGCCTTTTTCTCATCAATCAACTGTAATGGCTTTGGTTGGGTAACACTATGACACCCGATGGCTCTTCAGAATGGAGTTGTGATATGATCAATGGAAAATGGAGCATGCTGTTGGTTTTTTCCTACTAGAAATACAGGGTGAGAGAGTAAGCAAGATTGTTTAGAGCTCAGAATTATAATTATAATCAGTCAACCAGAAGTCATGTGGTAGTTACTCATTTCTTATTTTATCTCACAAGAAAACCGTATAGTAATGATACCTATAAACTCCCTTGAACAAGTATTCTTGGCTCTGGAGTGCTGAATCAAGTGGAATTAAGGCGTTTTGACCCAAGTTGTACAGATAATTGCAGGGAAGCTCAGAACATGGTTGCCAGGTCACCACGACAACAAGAAATTCAGAGCTAGGTAGTGGGAGAAAAGTAGAGTTAGATATGTAGCCAAGCCTAGCTTGAACTAGCTGAGTGTGGTCTGCACTCAGGTCTAGTTCCCCACAATACAGCAGGCCCAGGGGTTCAGGTAATTGAATTACCTAAAAGCCAGCTGAATAAATAATGAGGTGGTGGCAGGAAGCGAGACTAGAGACCGAGGTGAGCCAAAACGAATGTGTGTAGGGTGGAGCAGCACCACATCTCCCCTGTCACCTTGCAGCACTGGGAGAAGAACGGGGCCCCAGCTGCTGCAGACTTCTCCCTCTGGACAGTGCCAGTCTCTGTCGCTGGTCTTCTTTGGATAATACGCTAATTAGAGTAATGTGATTCCAGGAACTTTCAAACAGTTCGTGTACCCTGCTCAACAAATACGGCATTTGAATAAGCAATTGAGTACAATGCTGGAGGACTTTATGGAATAGAGAATGGATAATTAGGCAGTCAATGTTTTCTGAAATAGTATAAAATAAGAAAAAAGGAGCAAAATGCCCGTTTGAAAGGATGGGCTAGGAAATGAAAATTCCAGGCTCTAGTTAGTCTGTCACCTAAGAATGAAGATCTGCCTCGGAAATGTGAGGCTGTAGGGAAGTTTCTTCTGTCTGACTTGACTCATTTCGAGTACAAGGCTCCTGTGAACAGCTTTGCATCTTTGAACTTGGAAACTTTAAGCTATTAAACTTTGATATTTTAGTTTATAACTATTAAAGGAGCATTCCAAACCTGGAATTAAAATGAAATCTTATTGTCATAGTTGCTATGGCTTTTAGTTTTGCTTTTGGTTGTAACATTTTCTATTGTCATATACAAAAACTTAAAAAAATTTGTCTCTGTATTTAAAATAGTACCCTGGCTAGGTAGCGTAGTTGTCCTACAATGCATGTAATAATGAATTTGTTTTTGATAACATTTAAAAAATATTTCTAATTGATACAAATGATCTCACCAGCCCACCAGCCGGATAGAACCAGCTTACAAATTTGTGGCACATTTTATGGAATTAGGTGCCTAAATTCCTTTAATTAAACAGGAATAGAAAAAAACCCTGAGTTATCTCCCGGTTCTGTCTTCTTTATTCCCCCAGGGTTTTTCAGCTTTTTTTTTTTTCCCCCCCGAGACAGAGTCTCGCTCGGTCACCCAGGCTAGAGTGCGATGGTGTGATCTCAGCTCACTGTAACCTCCACCTCCTAGGTTCAAGCAGTTCTCCTGCCTCAGTCTCCCAAGTAGCTGGGATTACAGGCGGCCACCACCATACCTGGCTAATTTTTTGTACTTTTAGTAAAGATGGAGTTTCACAAGTTGGCCAGGCTGGTCCTGAACTCCTGACCTCAGGTCATCCACCCACCTGGGCCTGCCAAAGTGCTGGGATTACAGACGTGAGCCACCATGCCCAGCCCAGCTTTCTTTTCTTGATGTAGCACACGCCACCTGTGCCAGAGCAAACAGTACCATCCAGAGGCAGTCATTGTGCTTTGTATGGGGAGCACTGGAAGGTGTCCATTCCACCACCTGAGTTTAGGCTGCCTTCATCTCTTGCCTGGAATAGTGTAGTCAGCTGACTGGCCTCCACTCATCCTCTAATCTTTGTTTCTGCCTGTGGCTGAGTATGCTTTAGACAATGTTTTAAACTTTTTAACCTACAACTTGTAAAAGTGCAAAAGAACTTGATGTAGATCTGCATGCTCAATGGAACGTAAAGAAAACGAATGTGATGAGGGCTTTGGTGGTGCTTTGAGTGCCTTGAATGGACAGTGCTACAAAATACAAGATTGATATATTTATTCAACAAACATTTATTAAATGCCTCCTGTGTCCCAGGCACTGTGCCTAGGAGCCAGAAATAAAAGACACAATTGGTATAATATTGACGGTTACTTTTGAAGATTTACATGAAAAGGAGTCTACCCAAACAGAAGAAATATACAATTGGTTAACTAGGATGTTAATAGACCTTTATAGGTGAATAGTTGTATTTATAGAATGGTAATTTTCTGAGCTAACAAAAGACATGCTTAGCTGTCCCCCTTCCCACAGTTTAGTTCCATATATTGTTGGATACAAAAAATGCTTTCTTCTGTGTTTCTTTCTCTTTGCTCTTTAGTCATCAGCTGCAGTGGAAGACTAATGCTCAGCTCCTGCATAGAAAATCTTTATACACAGCAAGAGCTGGTGAGAGAAATTGACTAGGATTTTGTAATTCTAGTCCCTTTCAATTAGCAACAGATGCTGCAGGGAAAGATTGTCTGTATAGGAACACAGTACTAATGTTTCTGTGCCCTAGCTGACATGGAATGCTCATTGCAAAAGAAAGATGTTCTTTTCCTTGGTCAAAGTTGTCACCGATGACAGATTAGATTTTTTTAACCTTTCTCCTAAATCCATTTAATGAAGTCTGACTCCCTTAGAAGAAAGTTAAATTCTTGACCAATTGTAACAGCATTTCTAATTGAACACTTAAAGAATTTATAGAAAGTTTAGACATTCCAGCTTCCTTTCTGATAGTATAAAGGTATACATTGTGCTTAATTTTAAGGTTATAAGAATTTGCCTTTGTTCTTATGTTGTCTTATTTGTTCCTTATGGTTTTTTTTTCCCCCAAAAGAGAGCTTTGGAATCCTTAAGGTCAAATATTTAAAGTGAACATTTTTATTATTTTGAGAAAAAGAATCCTGTGGCATTAGAAAACTATATTTACCTTTCACCTCCTTCCCTACTGTATTTACTACTGATTATCATTTTAATGTATTGTATGGATCTTGCGGCCTTAAGATTGGCCTGTCATTCTGATATTTGGATAAAGCATTATGTTACTTATGTGATAAATTCTTCCAGCATCTAACTATTGGTTTAATTTGAGTATTACATAAACACTTTATTTACAATGATTGCTGCTTTTTAATTAAATTTATATGACTTCTTAATAACAGTTCCACAGTTGCTATAACTTTGAGAGTGAAAAGAAATGAGGCTTTTAAGATTCTATTCATTTAAAAAAGCCTAGTTAAGAAAAATAGTTTAAGAGTTCTAAATTACAATAGAATTTCTCTATAAGTGAAATTCTCTTCTAAGAAGATTCTGAACATACTGTATTTCCTTCTGTTCCATGGGGAGAGAAGATACCAGCAACAGAGCATATTGCCAGAAGGAGGTTATGGACTTGTCTCTGGGAATTTTTGGAATGGGGATGGGTAACTATATTGTTAGTAAAGGTGAAGTGAAGAATTAGATGATTTATGTGGTTCTCCTTTAGTGGAAAAACCAGGGAACTGAGTCAAATGGCCTCACCAGTCTGATGGTGTGTCTTAACATGTATCTGTAAATGTGGAATATCAGATTCCCTTATTAAGCATTTTAAAAGTGATGTCTTTTAAAGAAAAGCAAATTCTGAATTTGGGATGTTGAAAGCCCCACAATTGCTTAAAATGCAAGATGCTTCATCTTTATAAAACTTTATGGAAACGTTTTTGTTTAAAGCTTGAGTTTAACTTGCAGTTTCTAGTTTTCTCAATTTTGTATACAATTTCCAGTATAGTGTTAGATCTGTCTTTGGTTATTTTTGCATCATGTCTGACAAATCTATGCAGTTTAAATTGTATAATCTTAAAAGGCAGTGCCTGTACCCTTAGATAAGCATACATCATGAAGCATACATCATGATTTTAGTATGTTGGAATCACATAGTCTCTCCAATGTCTTCCAAACTTCCTCAAGTCTGAGAGTGTGTACTGTTCTTCTTTCCCTTCCTTTCTCATCGCTATATAGACATCTTATGGTTGAGTTCAAGCTTTCTGCTTTTTTGCTCCTTTACTTTTGGGTACTAAGATTATTATAGTTGCATGTAGGGTAAACATTATTTTGGCTGTAAGAGGGAGACTTGGAAGACTCTGAATATCATAAGGACTATAAAACTTTGTTATTCTGTGTTTTAGCAAGCTCTTTGGCAATATGGGCTACCAAGACAGCATTATTTTTCTGAAAAATATCTTGGCTTATTGAAGAGTGTTCTATGAGGTGTTAAACATGAGTAAAGCAAAGGTAGGCAAAGCACATTTTATGTTGTGATATCTTTGTTTTATTTAATCTTGTTTATTCACTTGTGAAATATGATAGTTTGAATCATTAGTATGAATCAGTAAGATTCTATGTTGTAGTTAGAGTATCAGAATACTGAAGTGAAAGTTCTAGAATTTGACTCAACAGTTTGCACATGTTTGATGTCCTTAAAAATTTATGGATGAGTTGAAATTTAATCAGGAACTGATTCTGTGTCTCCATTACATTAAAAGATGATAATGGTTAGATTTAGTGACCCTGATTCATTTCACTTACCACCAGGTAATTAGTCTTTTAGGGAAAGAGAGGAGTGGCTGTGTATAGAAAAGAGAAAAGGAAGAAGATTGAGGAATGCTTGCTCATCTTAGCATAATCCACTCTTTGGGCATCTTAGGTTAATGGAGGGAGAAGAAGTTATGAGAAAGGCTCATGAGTGCTTTTGAAAACACTTTCAGGATCATAAAATTGCAGATTATAAGAGGTTGAAAGAATGTTAGAGGTCTGGCTGTTCTCATTTTCAGAGAAGCGTCGTGATATACTCAGCCAAGCTCAAACAGCAGCATAACTAGAGCCTTGGCAATACATCTGTTTGACTTAAGGATAAAAATCCAGGATTCTTTGATATCACCATCTCTTTTTGAGTTTTTATGGGAATAAACTGAGAAATTATTTTCTGAGGTAATAATTTATTTTTCTCTGATCATGTTTCTTAATGCCTGTAGTGTGCCACTGCACTTGTGGAGAATAAGGATACTGTTTTACCAAGACTAGAAATTGCAATTATAGAATGTAGTGGTAGGGAATGGGGCATGCCCAGAAACTTAACACCTTGTGTTTTATAGGAAAAATGTTTTGAAAATTGGCAAAAAAAAAAAAAGTGTTAGAGTTTATCCTTTAAAATATTTTTCTAGGCCAAACGTGGTGGCTTATGCCTGTAATTCCAGCACTTTGGGAGGCCAAGGCAGGAGAATTACTTAAGCCTAGGAGTTTGAGACCAGCCTGAATAACATGGTGAAATCCTCTGTCTACAAAAAATAAAAATAAAAAAAATTAGCCAAGTGTGGTGGTGCATACCTGTGGTCCCAGCTACTTAGGAGGCTGAGGTGGGAGGATTGCTTGAGCCCAGGAGGTCGAGGCTGCAGTGAACCGTCATCCTGCCACTGCACTCCAGCCTAGGTGACAAAATGAGAACCCTAAAAAAAAAAAAAAAGAAAACAAAACAAAATGTTTTTCTGCTTGTTTCCAGAGATTTTTCAAATTTGAGGTAGGAGTTAAAGGGGATTTCTCAGCTTCACTGTGTTATTCTTTTAAAATAGCCTCAGAGACTTACATGGTATTTCTTTTCATTCTCTACTTTTGATTTTAGGCACATATACCTGATGTTTATAGTAACTATCGTGTTGCTTTATATATAAATCAGTGTTGTTGGTTTATGCTTAGGTTTTTTTATATAGAGTTTGCAAGTAAAGTAGTTTTAGAGTAGTGGTCTTTGACAGCCACACAACCTCAGGTTTCTTTTTGGCAATATGGTTTCAGTGTATATCTTAAAATTTTTAATCTAAGAATTACTGATATTTAAGGATCTTAAAAGGGCAACCAAATAAAGTCCTTTGTTCTGATAATTGAATTTTTTTTTTTCTGTTTTAACACCTATAAAGAAGAAATTCTACAAGTACTTACCTTCACCTGTTCTCATATTTAAGCTTCCTAGCTGTTAGGAAGTTCTTCTTTGTATCTTACCTAAATACAGCCTAAATACAGAACTCTTTGTCGTAGCTTAGAGTCATGTATGAAAATCAAGGACAGTTGGTCGTGATATCAATTTCACATTAATTAATGAATCCCTGCTTGATATAAAGTCATTTTGAACAGTTTCAAGCTGCACTGTTAAGGGGATGGATTTAAAAATTGTTCAATGTCTTCTTTTCTGGTTTCCATGAAAAGCCAATTTACCTTTTTACAGTTCTTATCCTTCTCTATTACTCCAATATGATTAAAGATGACATTCAGCCTAGCTGCCTTCATAGTTTCAAAAGCAGTTTTTCTTAGATGGGACCAGCAGTCTCCTTAGACCTAAGTGCTGTTAGAAAGCTGAACTAATCATATCCAAGAGGAGGCAAGAAAGAAAGTCAATGGGGAGGAAATGAAGCAGGCTGTCTGTGGAAGAGAGAAGAGATGAAGATCCAGGAAAGATGGAAAATGGGGAGTGACAGAGGTAGACTGTGGTTGACAGCACTAAAGTGTCTCCAACAGTTATCTCAGGTGCCACTTGGTGTCTTGGACTAGCTAGCAAGCCCACTGAAGAGTGGGAATATAAGTAAACTTTGCAGGGGTGTCCAATCTTGTGGCTTCCCTGGGCCACACTGAAAGAAGAATTGTCTTAGGCCAAATAAAATACACTAACACTAATGATAACTGATGAACTAAAAAAAAAAAAAAAGTCGCAAAAAAACTCATCATGTTTTAAGAAAGTTTACAAATTGACATTGGGCTGCATTCAGCCCACAGGCTGTGGGTCGCACAGGCTTCCTCTAGGAGATTCTTAGGTCTCTTCCTGCTGTCTGTGTTGCCTCCCATTCAATTGGGGCTTCTCAGACACTGTGGCAGTCCACATTTGGAGCAGTACATTGGTCGTTATTTACCTGTTAAGGACCCTGGCAGAAGATTACTTAGGGATTTCAAAGCAGCATACAGCCTAGTTCTTAGACTTCGCAGTTGAGCAAGTTCACAGAAACCAATACAGGAATCCACCTTGTCTGTCTCAGAAAGTGCCTCTCAAATTTTTCTACTTATGTACTTGACTGTAGAGGTGATATGAAATGAGTATCTCAGGGGACCAGTGAAATAAGATTCTGAGGTTTCTTTGAAGTCTTTTTATCTTGCACATCCATGCAAATTTTACATTGTGTTCCATAATAGGTCTTATTTATTTTAAAAAATAGTAATTGTAAAACAATACTGCATCCCCTCCCCACATACAAGTCTTTGAGACTCAGGAATATGCAGTGTGCTTACCTTGTGGCTTCAAGAACACACTCCCCCTATGCCTCCCCACTAACACATTTCGTCTGGGGTGCATGTTCCCTGCAGTGGTGTGGAAAACAAACAAACATGTAGCTTTTGAGGATCTAGGCTACATTGTTGATGGCACTTTGGACCTTTTGCTGAATTTAAAGGGTACCTTTATAAATATGTTAGCCATTGATTAGACAGACCCATCTGGGCAATCCTCTGCTCAGTTTTAATGGGGAACCTCATGAGCAGAGACTTAAGAATGTGGCTTCAGTCTAGAGCTCCTTAGCACGTGTTACTAGACCCTATAAACCATCTCATTAATTTTTACATTTCTTGAACCTAACTGGATCAACTGTCCCGCTTCTTCCTGGACACATAAATACAATATTCTCTCCCAAAGTCACCATACCCAAATAAGTTCTTCCATAAGGTTGCTTAGAGATTGTAAATAATTCCTGTAAAGTGTTCAATACGGTTTCTTACATGTAGTGAACAGCCAGGAAACGGTAGCTGCTATATTATTATTGCTGCTATCATTATACAATGTGTACCTACTGTGAACAAAGCAGCATTATAAATGGAAAGTTTTTAAAACTGATGGCTGACAGATAACTTTGGATCTTGATGTAAACAGGTAAAACTTTTTTTTTTTTTTTTTTTTGATATGGAGTCTTACTCTGTCGCCCAGGCTGGAATCCAGTGGCGTGATCTTGGCTCACTGCAGCCCTTGCTTCCTGAGTTCAAGTGATTCTCCTGTCTCAGCCTCCTAAGTAGATAGGACTACAGGTGCGCACCACCACACCTGGCTAATTTTTGTATTTTTATTTTTTATTTATTTTTTGAGATGGAGTCATGCTCTGTTGCCCAGGCTGGAATGCAGTGGCGTGATCTCGGCTCACTGCAACCTTTGCCTCCTGGGTTCAAGCAATTCTCCTGCCTTGGCCTCCCGAGTAGCTGGGACTACAGGCGCCCACCACTGTGCCTGACTAATTTTTTGTATTTTTGGTAAAGACAGGGTTTCACCCTGTTAGCCAGGGTGGTCTCGATCTCCTGACCTCATGATCCGGCCTCCCAAGTGCTGGGATTACAGGCATGAGCCACCACACCCAGCCTATTTTTGTATTTTAGTAGAGATGGGGTTTCGCCATGTTGGCCAGGCTGGTCTCAAACTCCTGACTTCAGGTGATCCTTGTAATACTAAGAAGTATACACTGCTTGTGATATAATTAAAGAAAATGGAGTAAATGAAATTCTTGAACAAAATGATACTTAAGAAATAAAACCACTAACTAGGAGGAAAACTGATTATAGCTTCACATTATTTAACAATGTGGCCAAGGCATAGAATTTTGTGGAGGAATAGTGCCTAGTAGAGTGCTTAGTTTATGCTGCTTCGTGTGTGTTGGTTGAATGAATTTGATGGGTTGATACCTTATTATGGAAGCCCAATTGTATATATATACATGATTAAGCAAGAAATTTGAATGTTATCTAATGGTCAGTGAGAATTTTGAGCAGGGAAATGATGTCATTCATTGCTTGTTTTAGACTGGAAGGAAATGTACAAAAGGTTATATTTTATGATAGAACTGTGATAAATTTCCCTTTTACTTTGCTAACATTTCTAAGAACACACACCCTTTATAAAGTCTAAGAGTACACTTCCAAAGGTGATAGTGGCTCCCTGTGAAATGGGAATGGGGGTGAGGGCAATGTATTTGCATCTGGGAGGGGTAGCATATGTACTTTGAAAGAGAGCATCCAGGGATATGTCCTTCATGAGTATCATTATTGTAGAGAATCCTTGAGTATCAAATCATAGAACTCCTAGAGCCCCTCAGCTCTAACCCTCATGTTATAGATGAGATCAAGTGAATTTCTTGACTCAACCCAGGACTCCTGATTCCTAGTTCATTGTTCTTTTTCATGCATTAAAGTTGTGGAAAAAGCCATGCAGGTGAACAGAAGGGAGGATTGGTTTACGTAGTTTTGTCTTCCCTGCTCCAGAGTAACTTTTCCAGCGAGCCTCAATGTTTTCATATCATCTTGCTGTACTTTAAAAATTTAAAGATTTGTGTCAATTACATATTCATGTAGGTAATAAAAAAATCTCACTGGCCGGGTGCAGTGGCTCATGCCTGTAATCCCAGCACTTTGGTAGGCCAAGGCGGGTAGATCACCTTAGCTCAGGAGTTCGAGACTACACGGCACATGGTAAAACCCCGTGCCTATTAAAAACACAAAATAATTAACCGGGTGTGGTGGCGTGCAACTGTAGTCCCAGCTACTTGGGAGGCTGAGGCAGGAGAATCGCTTCAGCCCCAGAGGTGAAAGGTGCAGTGAGCCAAGATTGCGCTGCTGCACTCCAGCTTGGGCTACAGAGACTCCTTCTCAAAAAAAAAAAAAAAAAAATCTCACCACCGCAGAGGCAAATCAGTAAAACATCTTGTCATATTTTCTTACCAGTCTTTTTTCTAAATGTATACTTTAAAAATTAGAATTGTATTGTTTTACAGCTTTTTAAAAAGCTATTGTTTTATAGCTTTTTATATGTTTTTATATACAAACATTCACTTAAGTATATGTAGGTGTTTTTTTATTTTATTTTTGTTTTTTAATATTTATTTATTTATTTATTTATTTGAGATGGAGTTTCGCTCTTGTTGCCCAGGCTGGAGTACAATGGCACGATCTCAGCTCACTGCAACCTCCACCTCCCAGGTTCAAGTGATTCTCCTGCCTCAGCCTCCTGGGTAGCTGGGATTACAGGCACTTGCCACCACACGCGGCTAATATTTATGTTTTTAGTAGAGATGGGGTTTTGCCATGTTGGCCAGGCTGGTCTTGAACTCCTGACCTCAGGTGATCCACCCGCTTCAGCCTCCCAAAGTGCTGGGATTACAGGCGTGAGCCACCGCGCCCAGCCCTATTTAAAATGGTTATGTAGGGCCGGGCGCGGTGGCTCAAGCCTGTAATCCCAGCACTTTGGGAGGCCGAGACGGGCGGATCACAAGGTCAGGAGATCGAGACCATCCTGGCTAACCCGGTGAAACCCCGTCTCTACTAAAAAATACAAAAAACTAGCCGGGCGAGGTGGCGGGCGCCTGTAGTCCCAGCTACTCTGGAGGCTGAGGCAGGAGAATGGCGTGAACCCGGGAGGCGGAGCTTGCAGTGAGCTGAGATCCGGCCACTGCACTCCAGCCTGGGCGACAGAGCAAGACTCCGTCTCAAAAAAAAAAATAAAATAAAATAAAATAAAATAAAATAAAATGGTTATGTAGTAGTTATCCATCATACAGATGTGCCACAACATATATGATTAAATCTCTATTGTTAGGTAGTTCTCAATTTTTCAAACAAGCAACTGTTTTATAAATGCAAAGAGTTCTAAGAACATTAGGAGACTTCGAGTCATTCACTTACTAGTTTGAATTAGTTAATAATCTGCTTTCTTTTTACTACCTAGTTGAGAGCAGCTAGTTGGAGAATGGAAACTGATTTGGCATGAAGCACTTTAGGAAGAGGGTGGGCTCAGAAAGGACTGTGAAGGGGTAGAGTTCCATATAGGCTGTTTGAACCTCAGAAAAAGGGATGTAGAAAAAGGTTGCTGAATGGAGTAATTTCAGTGTTTTGCATAGGAATGACTCTTTTTCTGGTCCATGTGACTTTTGCTTTAAGATTATTGCTCAAGCTATTTTGTAAGTTTGGAGTTCTCCCACACAAATAGATTGACTAAGCACTAGTTAAAAGGCTAGGCATCTGAGTACCACTTACATGTTTTACTTTCCAAGTTCCAACCTAACTACTTATAAACTCGAAAATAGTTACGAATTGTGGGTTACCTATAGTCAAATAGTAGGTTTTTTTTTTTTTTTTTTTTTTTTTTTTAGTCAGTTGGAAATGAAAGGGCAGGTATTGGCAAGGCTTAGGGACTAATTTAATGCCATTAGGAAAGCACAAGATAACTTAAGGGCTAAAAGCCTCAAAAAACAAAAATGGTGAAATGAAGAGTTGTTGCTGATTGGTGCAGGAACCTGAAAGATGACACCTGAAAACTCAAATTACATTTCAGGAACTTGTGCTGGCGAGAGATAGGGATAACACAGATAAAAGTGTAATTTGTAGATACTCTAAAATCCTTTATCTTGGCCAATAGTTTCAGCCATGGCTTAAAATAATATATCTATCTGTACTTTAGCAAAATGGGTAGATTTGCATTTCACATGTTCCTCCTTTGGTTGAAAACAACTGATTACATAGGAAAGGGAAGATGATACTCTAAACTAGGTCTTCATTCTGCTACAATATGACATTGGACAGGGCATTTCATCTCTCTGCTTTCTAACCTGCAAGTAAAAGGATGATTAATATTGGTTTAGATAATTTTTAAAGTTTCTTTAGAACCTGAAGAATCTTTATTTCTAAAACAAAAATGTCACCCATGAGGTAGAATTGGCTATACTTTCTCAAATGTAAGAAATTAAGCAAAATGCTGATCTAGTAGGTTCACATAACTTTTAAGTAAAGCATCTTGAAGGTGTCCCTCTATCAACTGAAGAACAAATGTCTGAGTTTAATATATGACTGCATCAAAAAAAAAAAAAAAAAAAATGCAACCACAGTAGGTGACCAAAAGGATAAGTAACTTTCAGGAATTTTGAAAGCCCAGTAGTATTTAGTATATGCCCTCTCAGCATTAAAAAGGTCACCTTGCTAATACATGTTAATTTTGAAAGTTTAATTGACCTTTGGAATTTTAATATCAACCTTTTTTGGTGTGTTTAGAGGTTGGAGCAATCACTGAAGAAACTGAAGCCTGTGATTGGTGGAGTTTGGGTGCTGTCCTCTTTGAACTTCTCACTGGCAAGGTAAGCAGGGACCTGGACGTTTAATAAATTTACTCAGATGCTACCTTGATTTCAAATTGAGAACATTAGCCTTCACCCTTAGTTTTTAAATCAGGGACTAAGCAAGAAAAACTTTGATACCGAAAGCAGGTAGAGAAATGCAAGTTTATCAAGATTCCAGATTTTTTTTTAAAGTTGGATTGCATTACATTGAATAAATTGATGGTAAAATTATTTTATGTCACAATATTTCATAGTGAAATATGACTAAACCTTTTTCTTTTAATTTTCCATGATTCAGCTTGAACAGGGTCAAATCTGTAAGGTTTATGCAAGGATGTATTAAAATCCTCTGGATGTTTTAAACATCTTGTCTGAAACCAGGAGGGAATTCTTATTTACGAAAATTAATGTAGATATTAAAGTTAGCATTATCTTTTTCTCAGTACCATAAATTTTTCTTATCTGTTCTAGCTTAAGGACAGAAATTATACTCTCAGATGAATGACTTTTGAGTATAATGTTTGAGTTAGTAGACTTTAATAAAGTATTGTGCAGATTGCTTCCTGGGAAGAAAACAGAGGAAATGAACAGTTACGCTTTTGTAAATAGTCATCTACCTACGTGTGTAGATAATACTGACCTAAGATTGTTGGAGAGTTTACAAATCACCTTTACATACATTTACACTGTAAAGCGCTATATATGTATGTAAAGTATTGTGACTAACAAATTCTAAACTCTGAAGAGTTTTTAAAACATTAAAACATTTTAAAGGGATCAAATCCCTTTTTAGTTTTGTATATAATTTAAGCATTTCTATAATATTCTGAGCCATTAATTTTATAACCAAGGACGATGGGACAGTAGCATAAGCTTATGATATGATCATGGTGATCGTCTTCATTTCAGTTAAAAGTTCTATAGGCTCATAGCCCTCATCCTAAACAGCTTAGGCGGCACTGCGTTGATTACTACACCTCCAGTTAAAATGGTTGTTGAGCTCTCTGTACTTGCTGTCCATAAATCCTATGATATAACAAAATATGATGTTATTTGGGATAAGAAGTGTGCCTGATTGATTGTTTCAGACTCTGGTTGAATGCCATCCAGCAGGAATAAATACTCACACTACTTTGAACATGCCAGAATGTGTCTCTGAAGAGGCTCGCTCACTCATTCAACAGGTAATTTAATTGACCTATTGGCCAGGTTTATCAACCATGCAGATTAGCAGAGCCCACACCTCCAAAACCTTAAAAAGAGATTAGTTTGGAGCAAGAAAAACCCATTTAACCTAAAACAAAGATGCATTCAGAATTAATACTGTATATTTTCAGGCTTTTGCTATCATCAAAGTATTGATTGGGTCAGAGAGTATAGTTAAAACTTCTTGGTATTAATTTTTTTCCCCAAAATTCAGGACTCACGTTTAGTCAATTCTGTATATTTGTATAACTCTGTGATTTGAGTATTGCTTTTAGCTTGTCTGGGGCTGCTCTAATTTTGCAGTTGCATTTTGTAACCACCTATGAATGGCTGTTTTCAGTTTTTAATTCTTATTTATAAATTTACTCAGGTTATTTATAAAGCTACTCAGGTAGCTTAGGAGGGGCATATTAGAAAATCTTGTCAAGTTAGATACTTCATCATTGGTGGAACTTGGGCATTGGTGTCAATGATTACATTTCTGGTGGCTTTGAAGAAAGAGACCATTGATAATTAAAGTTCAGTATCCCAGAGACAGGCTTGGAACTCCAGTGAGCTGCTTAGATTGATTCCCCATACTTAAATTACTCCTCTAGTTTTGTGTAGTGAATTTTGCTGAGTATATTGAGGGTTGTTAGTACTCTGGTGTGACAGGCCCATTGCTGGGCTATCAGCTGGAACAAGCAGGCCTGGGATCCTTATACTTTGATGAAAAATATAATGGAAAAAGTTATTTGAAAAAGATCAAGAACTAAAATTATGTAATGAAACGTGGATTTTTTTTAAAAATCAGGGAAAACAAAAATTGAAAGAAAAGAGGGCAGGGGAGCATATATTAGGAAGATAATTAACTAGTATTCTCTTGAAGAGTGATTTTGCTTTCATTCAACAAATATATACAAGGCACAATGCTATAAGCTACAAAGGTAAGACACGTAAATAACCATACCACATGGAAATTGATAAAGGCTGTCAAAGAGTTTTAAAAAATACTATGGCAAGTCACAAGAAGGAGGCAGATATAATCAGTGGAATGGTAGTATTAGGGAAAGTTTTCGTGGAATGGACGCTACTTTTGCTGGGCCTTAGAATTTCAGCATGGCAAGGCAGGATGTGGGGAGAACAGTCTTGGTGGAATGAATGGTTTGAGCAAAGGCAAGGAAGGAGTCTGAAAGACCCAAGTTTAGGAAACAAAAGTTTGATTTATCTGGACTAGAGAGATAAGTAAAGATATGGGTAGTAGGTGAGCATAAAAAAATAAGTTGGAGTTCTCTTATGGGGTTCTATCATCACAAACACAAGAATAGAGTGATAATATTTAATTCATTAAAATTTGAGATTTGGCTGGGCACAGTGACTCATGCCTGTAATCCCAGCACTTTGGGAGGCCGAGGCAGGTGGATCACAAGGTCAGGAGATCGAGACCATCCTGGCTAACACAGTGAAACCCCGTCTCTACTAAAAATACAAAAAATTAGCCTGGTGTGGTGGTGGGTGCCTGTGGCCCCAGCTACTCAGGAGGCTGAGGCGGGAGAATGGCATGAACCTGGGAGGCGGAGCTTGCAGTGAGCCGAGATCGCGCCACTGCACTCCAGCCTGGGTGACAGAGTGAGACTCCGTCTCAAAAAAAAAAAAAAGAGATTTGGAGTTTGTGGAGAAGAGTAAAAGGTTTAGAGTTGTACTTCAGGAAGATTAATTTGCCCAGAGTATGTAAACTATAAAGAAACAATCAGGTTGGAAATGCTGAGATGAGAATACCTAGAGCACTTTAGATTAAGAGGTAATGAAGAGATACATAAAACATTTCATTCTAATAGGAAAAAAGAGCAGCTATTCATTTGATTTCATCTTATTTGTTGTGGCACGAGATAAATTCAAAGTATTTTTTAGTAAATAATTTAGGAAAGACTAGCAACTGCTATTTTTTTGTTTCTCTTCCTTAAAGAAGTAGTCGTTATTATCTAATACTAAAAATAGAATTCCCCATAATAAGTTATCAAGTTCTGCTTTTGTCTTTATTAGAAGTTATGTTGTAAAGGAATCTAGGCTTAAGGTATGGTAAGTCTCCAAACTCAGATATGTATAGCTTATATAGTAAATCAGCATTATGTCATTGGCCTGCCTAAGGAAACTACCACTCATGTTGAGGAAACATCATCAGGAAAGGGAAAAGGGGTCTCTTGGCATGATTAGCAATTTGTCATTTTGACTTTCCTTTTCCACTACCTCACAGGTCATAGAGGTCACTTTAAAAAAAAATCACAAAATGATTTATATGGAAATAATTCTACTTGGGGGAAATTTTCTCCTCTTTGGTCTTTTAGCTCCTTGCTTTCTTGTTAGATTTCATAATCCCCGTACCCCTGGTTCATTTATCTGTCCAAGTCAAGCGAATGGTGCCAAAGTAAACATAATTACATTTTAAATGCAATCTTAAAAAAAATTCCTCAGAGCATGTATGTTTGTGCTTTAGCATGTACATTAGTTAATTATGACGCAGTTGCTTGGTCAGTTTTAAGAAATTGTGTGAGGAAAAGACCAAAACAAATGTTTTGTGCCCTCATTGCTCAGCTCTGTTGCCTGTTCTTCAGGAGAAAGGAGGTTGGCAGCTGCTGTCTTGGATTCATTAACTTGAATGTGCCACCACTGGCTGACATTTTCTTAAGCAGTAGAATCTTTCTGTGACCTCTCTTGAGATATATTATAGCCTTTAAAACAGCAGAATAAGCAAGATAGTCATGGTTAAAACAATTACACTTTTGCCTATAGATTTATACTTGCAAATGTATAGAGGAGTTCATGAACCAATTAAATTGACTTTAGTAAAAGTCAAAATATGAACCTTTAGAATTTCACATTTAAAGTAACATTTTAGAAAGAAACCAGTTGTTTATAATGAAGAAGAAAGAACTTACATGTTTATATGTTTCCTGAAATACTAAATATAATGCTGTCATTGCAATTAATTCTTACAAATATTTGAAATGTTAGATTTATATTAAAATGTTTGATGCCTTCCACATTTCAGTCAGTAGACGTAAATTGTCTGATTGTAAAAGTGGATTTGATACATGTAGGATATTCCTATGATGTTTGTTTTATAACAATAGCTTTTCTCTTAACAAATCGTAGCAACTACTAATATAAAAATTATTTGAGCAATTAGGTTTAATAAACAGTGTAGTATGGTTCAGTTTGAGTGCTAGACATAATTTCAAGTAAAAGATTGTTAGTATAGTCTTTTGAAGTATATGCTTCATTCCCCTTATGGATTTAGTTATACCCAAGTGAAGTAATAGATTCTTAGCATTTGCAGATCTCACTTTCATGAGGCAGTGTAATGTTGTTAAGGCATGGATTCTGGAATCAGAATGTTTGAATTCAAATCTTGTCTTTGCCACTTACTACCTGTTTGATCTTAAACAAGTTACTTTAATTCCCCTTTTCTCCATAAAATGGAGATAATAGTAGCTATTCATAGAGTTGTGAGTTAAATGAGTTAACCTGTCATAACCACTTAGAATAATACCTGGCATGTGGTAAATGTCGTGTATATCTTTGTTAGTATTACTGATGGGACAGTGAGGAACATTCATGACACAGTAATTTGCAATTTGATGAAGCATATATTGGAATTATAGGGCTGCTAATGAAGAATGAGGCTACTGCTATTGGCATAGGTCAACAAAATTCTAAAAAAGTAGTGGACTGGCATATAATAGCAAACAATTGATACTTATCATGCAAATAATTGAATTAATCATGAATGAAAGAAAAATTAGAAATAATGAAAAAGAAAGAGAAGAAATAGAAGTTTTGGTTAACGTCCAAGAGTGGAATTTCCTGTATATTGGACTACAAATATTGTAAATAAATAATTTAATATTTCAGTTGCACTTGACTACATTCTGTGGGAAAAAAATATTTACTGGGAGTATTCTTAAATTTGAGTGGCTGTGGCTTCATAAGTTAGTTGGCAGAGTTTCTTTCCCCCAGAAAGTATGAAGTTAGACAGATTTGGTGAAAAGCCTATCATTTCAGTGCTCTGGAAATGGATCAAAGGATACAACAATCTGAAAGGTATTTATGCTTAAAAAATAGCTGAACTGGCCGGGCACGGTGGCTCACGCCTGTGATCCCAGCACTTTGGGAGGCTGAGGTGGATGAATCACCTGAGGTCAGGAATTTGAGACCAGGCTAATATGGTGAAACCCTGTCTCTACTAAAAATACAAAAATTAGCTGGGCGTGGTGGTGGATGCCTGTAGTCCCAGGTACTCGGGAGGCTGAGACAGGACAATTGCTTGAACCTGGGAGGTAGAGGTTGCAGTGAGCCTAGATCGTGCCACTGCACTCCAGCCTGGGCAACAGAGTGTGGCTGTGTCTCAAACAACAAACAAAAAACAGCTGAACTCTGGGAAAGAAGAGTGGGGACTCTTGACTCAGGGCTGCTTTCAATCTCCCCTTCCTGCTTGATCAGGTGCAAAGGTTTTGCCAGGGTGGGGTAAACCATGAGGACTGATCCTGAGGCTGCATAAATGTGCACAGGAACAGGGAATGGGCCCAGCAGAAAGTAAAATCCAGGGCGGATGTGGTTTTGTGGTGTAAACTTTGAGTGTGTTCTCCTATGCATTGGCAGAGAACAGAAGCTTGAAGGGCTGAGATATTTGAATACAACCTCTGTTCAGTCATTGGTTGACCCATAAGCTATGCAGACACAGGGGTGACCCTGAGAAAGCCAGCTTTAAAAAGAAAAAAAAAATATGGAAAGTTGTCAGCAGCTGCACATTACAGTGCAGTGAGTGGGAAGGGAACTTAGCAACTTTACAGATCTAACTGAAACAAGTTACCAAAGAACAAACAATCCAACAGCAATGATAAACTTCATGGGGAAAAAATCAGACTCTAGAGTTGCTAAAATATGCTATCTAAAATGTCCTGTTTTCAGTGAAGTGTAATGTAAGACATACACAAACAAAAATATATGTCCCATATTCAGAAAAAAAAAAGCAATCAGGAGAAATTGTCTCCGAGTGTACGCAGACAATGGATTTACAAAGACTTTAAAGCAGCTATTGTAAATATTTCCAAAGAACGAAATGAAACTGTGTTTAAATAATTAAATAAGTGACAAAAATGAATCAACAAAGAGATTCTGTAATAAGGAGAAAGTATATTTTTAAAAAACAGAACTAAGTAGAAGTCACAAGTTGAAAAATACAATAACTGACATGAAAAATTTACTAGAAAAAAAAAGAAGTAGCTAACAGCAAATTTGAGATAGAAGGAGAAAGAATAAATGAACTTAAATTAATAGAAATTATTGAATCAGAAAAATAGACATAAAAATTGGAAAAAATGAACAGACTATAGAAATCTGTAAGACAATAGCAAATGTACCAGTATACATATAATGATAGTCCCAGACGGAGAGGAGAAAGGGAAAGGGACAGCAAAAAGAAATAATGGCTAAAAACTTTCCAGATTTGATGAAAAGAATTAACTTACACATCCAAGAAACTCAACAGACCCTATGTAGGAAAATACAAAGAGGTCTACACTTAGACATATTTAGACATATCCACACTTAACCAAATTGTTGAAAGACAAAAACAAGAAAATTTTGGAAGCAGTAAAAGGAAAATAACGTACATAGAAGGAAGCATTAATGTCTAACTAATTATCAAAACATGGAGGACAGAAGATTATTTAGAGTGACACAAAGTGCTGAAATCAAGAAGCAGCAGTAAACCAAGAATTCAGCAACATTATCCTTCAAAAATGAAGGTGCATAAAGACATTCCCAAATACAGAAAGACTGGGAGGGTTTATTGCTAGCAGAATTGCCTTACAAGAAATACCACAGGAATTCCTTCAGGGTGGAAAGAAATGACGCCAGGTAGTAACGTAAGTCCAAGGAGGAAATGAGGAACACTGAAAATTGTAGATATGAGTTCATAGAAAAGACACTATATATATATATATAATATAGATATATACACACCTACATGCAATTTTATCTTTTAAATAAAATATATATATACACACACATATATATACATTGTTTATTACTAAATTGTCTGATTTTCCTTTCAATTCAGTTCAATTTTGTTTCCTATATTTTGAGGCCATTAGTGCATGTACATTTGTAATTGTTACAGCTACTCATGTACTATCACTATGAAACATTTGTCAGTCCCTATCTTACTATTAAGATAGATAGTAGATCTGCCTTAATACCCATTTTGTCTGATATTTAATATTGCCACTCCAGCTCTTCTGTGGTTACTGTTGGTATGGTTTATCCTTTTCCATCCTTTGTCTTTCAATCTGTTCGTGTTTTTTAATTTAAGGTGTGTCTCTCACACACAGAAGATCCANTCCATTAAGTTGGATCTTCTGTGTGTGAGAGACACACCTTAAATTAAAAAACACGAACAGATTGAAAGACAAAGGATGGAAAAGGATAAACCATACCAACAGTAACCACAGAAGAGCTGGAGTGGCAATATTAAATATCAGACAAAATGGGTATTAAGATAGATTTACTAGGGACTGACAAATGTTTCATAGTGATAGTACATGGGTAGCTGTAACAATTACAAATGTATATGCACTAATAATGGCCTTAAAATGTAGGAAACAAAATTGAACTGAATTGAAAGGAAAAGCAGACAATTTAGCAATAGTAAGTGGAGGCTCAATACTCCATTCTCCATGGTTTATAGAAACCTAGCAAGGACATTGAAGACTCGAACAAGCTGTAACTGACATGTATAGAACACTTCACCCAGTGACTGCAGAACACACATTCTTATCAAGTACACACAAAACAATCTCCAGGAAAGATCACATGCTAGGCCATAAAACAAGTTTTAGCATTTAAAGGGATTGAATTCATACAATGTATTCTGAATTACATTGTACACTGATTATAATCACCATAACAATCAAAGTAGAAATCAACAATAGGAGGAGATCTGCTAAATCCACAAATATTTGAAAATTAAACCGTATGCTTCTAAGTTTTGTATGAGTTAAAGAAGAAATATCAAGAAAAACTAAAAAAAGTTTTAAATGGAACGAAAAGGAAAACACAATATATCAAAATGTATAGGATGCAGCTAAATCAATTCTTGAGGGAAATTTATGGCTTTAAATGACTATATCAGGGGAAAAAAAGGAAGGTTTCAAATCAAAATCTTAGCTTGCACCGTAAGAAACAATGAAACAAAGCTAGATGTAGTTGTGTGCTCCTGTAGTCCCAGCTACTTGGGAGGCTGAGGTGTGAGGATCACTTGAGTTCAGGAGTTCAAGACCAGCCTGGGCAACAATGGTAAGACCCTGTCTCTACATTTAAAAAAAGAAAGAAACTATGAAAAGAAGCTGTAAAAAACAAAGTAAATCCAAAGGAAGCAGAAATCAGTAAGATAGAGAACAGAAGAATAAGAGAAAAATTAAAACCACAAGGATAGTTCTTTGCAAAGATCAGCAAAATTGGGAAACCTTTAGCTGGTTCCAAACTGTGCATAAAAAGGCAAAGGACCTATAATGTCCAAAACAATTTTGCAAGAGAACAAAGTTGGAGGACTTACGCTACCTGATTTCCACACTAACTGTAAAGCCACCATAGTTTTAAGACCACAGTGTTTTTCTAACAAATGGCACCGGGAAATTGAATATACACATGCTACAAACAAAATGAACTTAGACCCTTCATATTATTTGCAGAAGTTAACTCAAAATAGATCATATATTTGTATATAAGAGTTAAAGCCATAACAATTGTAGAAGAAAACAAAGGAGAAAATCTTTGGTGTTGGGTTAGGCAAAGAAGTATTAGATGTGATACCAAAAGCGTGGTCCATAAAAGGAAAAGTTGATAAAGTAGATTTCCTTAAAATTAAAAACTTGTGTATTCAGAAGTCACCATTAAGAAAATGAAGACAATAGGGCAGGTGTGGTGGCTTATGCCTGTAATCCCAGCACTTTGGGAGGCCATGGTAGGAGAACCTCTTGAGCCCAGAAGTTTGTGACTAGCCTTGACAACATAGCGAGACCCCACCTCTATGAATAAATAATAAAAATATAAAAATTTTAAAGAAGGAAAATGAAGACAAGTCACAGACTGGGAGAAAATAGTTGCAAATCATTTATCTGATAAGGGACTTATATTCAGAATATATAAAGAACTCTTGTAATTCAGTAAGACAGACAATTCAGTTTTAAAATGGGCGGAAAGTTAGATATTTCACCCAGAAAGCTATTTGAATGGCTAACGAGCACATGAAAAGATGCTCAACATTATTAGTTGTTAGGGGATATAAATTAAAACCATAATAAGATACTACTAATATCAAGAGAAGGGCTGTTATCAAAATGACAGTACCAAGAGCTGAGGATATAGAGAAACTGAAATCCTCAAACTTAAATGTTTGTGGGAATGTAAGATGGTACAACTACTTTAGAAAAGTTTGGAAATTTTATAAAAAGTTAAACATAAGCTCATTCTGTGACCCAGCAATTCTACTTCTAGGACTGTAACCAAGAAAAATGAAAATATATGTCTACACAAAGACATGTACATGAATGTTAATAGCAGCATTATTCATTATAGCCCCAAACTGGAAAGTCCAAGTATCTAAAAACTAGTGAATGGATTAATGAAATGTGGTACATCTAAACAATGGAATACTAAGAAAAAGGAGCGGACTGTTGATACTTGCTACAATGTGGATGGATCTCAGAAACATAATGATGAGTGAAAGAAGGCAGCAGCAAAAGACTACATATTTTATGATTTCAATTATATGAAATGTTCAGAAAGGGCAACTTTATAGAGAAAAAAGGCAGGTCAGTGGTTGCTGAGGGCTGGGGATGGGAGTGGGGATTAACTATAGATGGCATGAGGAAGCTTTTTAGGGTAATCAAAATGTTCTAAAACTGGATTGTGGTGCTAGTTGCACAACTCAAAATTTACTAAAAGTCTTCAGATTGTACACTTTATAAGGGGTGAATTTTATGCTATATAAATTATCCCTCAGTAAAGTTAACACAAAAATTTGACATTATTAAACCACAAAATTTTTTTACGTATTTTACACTCGTGTCCTATTTCTGAAGAAACCAAAACTTGTTTCATTCATTAGATTAAATTACTTCCTTTGTGTCAACTATGCCAAAGACTAGTAATTTTGGAATACTAAAAAGCATATTCACACTTAGGTAAAGTTTAGTTTCAACACATACATAGTTCATTAGGGATCGAAAGATTTACTGTGCTTCCCAAATTTCTAATCATGGAGGAAGTAACTGGCTATCTCAGAATCTAGTGCAGTATCTAATTAATGTCATGGTGTACTTTTGGGGTAGGAAATTGATAGGTATAGCTATCCTGTTATGCTCTATGAGGATGAGGGAAACAAAGGAAGTTACTCAAGGCCATGTTTTCCATCAGTTGAAAAGCCATAAACTCAGTTCAGGTGTCTCTCACACCCCACAGCTAGAGTGGTATTAGATATAGTTCCCTTTCAAGAAAACATGGTCACTTGGGTATTAATCAAGACTTTGTTACCAGGGTTGAATTTAGAAGTTGTTTCCTTTCAAATACTGGTTTTCCTTTGATTTGCCAGTTGGATTCCTGTTACTCACTAAATCTGTCTTTTTTTTTTAGCTCTTGCAGTTCAATCCTCTGGAACGACTTGGTGCTGGAGTTGCTGGTGTTGAAGATATCAAATCTCATCCATTCTTTACCCCTGTGGATTGGGCAGAACTGATGAGATGAATGTAATGCAGGGTTAGCTCCACACATTCTGAGCACCTCCGTGACGGGCATCTCCAGCACTGAGGCACCTCTGCCTCACAGTCACTTATGGAGCACCAAAGCATTTGGATAAAGACCGTTATAGGAAATGGGGGGGGGGGGGGGGGGGAATGACTGAAAGAGAACAATTTGTTTACAATTACAAGATATTAGCTGATTTTACCAGGGGCTGTTATATACATATCTGCAACCAAGGTGTGATCTGAATTTAGTCCACATTCGGTGTTGCAGATGAGTTGTAAAGCCAACCGAAAGAGTTCCTTCAAGAAATTCTTCTGATAGGAAGCTGTTAAGTGTGGAATGAAGTTTTACTTGAAAGGACCTTTACGTGGCAGCTAACAGTGCTTTTTGCTGACCAGGATTGGTTTATATGATTAAATTAATATTTGCTTAATAATACACTAAAAGTACTTCATGAACAGCGTCATCAGCGCAACTTAAAAGTGAGAAAAATAGGATATACATATAATTTCTGACGGAAAACCTGTACCCTGATGCTGTATAATTAATGTATGTTGAATGTGGTCCCAGATTATTTCTGTGGGAAGACACTCCATGTTGTCAGCTTTGTACTCTTGGTTGGTACTGCTTATTTAGAGAAGAGTTCATATAAACACTCTGTGTCTTCAACAGCATCTTTCTTTCCCCGTCTTTCCATTTTCTGCACCCTCTGCTTGTTCCCTCATATTCTGTTCTTCTGTCTCCTGCTAACACACATGCAACAAAAAAGGGAAGGAAGTGCTTATTTCCCCAGATTGTGTAAGGACTAAGAAATCATGATGTCAAATAAACATGGTGAAACATTAGATCTCTTCTTCATTTAATAACCCTCCCCCCTTGTTTTTCTTAAAGAAATGCCTCTGTTCCTTTCCTTGTGAAATATTATCAGTTTCTACCATTGCTTCTCATGCTTGACTTTGTTTTACTTTTTGGCTTGGTATACTAAGAAGCAAAGGATCTCATCTAAATGGAATTGAATGGCAGTCCTAGTTTGTTACTTTGGTGATGAGATTTTCAGATTTGAACTAATCTATTTGACATGATTGTAGAAAGAATGTAAGTATTCACACATCTCCAAACATTTGTATTTGTTACTTCTTTTTGTTGCTAAGGTAGCTCCTGTAGTTATACATTGTTGCAAAAATTTACAAATGTTTTACAAGTGTTAACGTCTGTTTTTTTTTAAAACTTTAGCCAAAGAAGAAGTCACTATTTGCAAGTTAGAAACCACCAGAAATAACTGAAATTTTCGATATGTTCTAATCTTCTTTGTATTTTTGAGATCTGTGTGAGAACCCACCCCCACTCCAGGAGCATCTGTACAGTTTCCATCTGCCATCGACCAGGTCCTCTCATCAAATTAAATGGAACAGAAAATGCTCTAGTGAAACAAAGGAAATGTGCAAGCATTTTTCCTTTTTCTATTATTCTATTTCCCTTTTTCCTTTTTGGCCCCCTTATAATCCAAGCCCCAGCTGAAAGGCTGCAACAACACCAGGTTGGGGAGCAGGTCACCAGGATCATAGTTCAGTCAAGATGACATCACTCTCTGGAACTAGATTTCAACTCACTAGTCCCCTGGCCTCATAACAGGAACTTATGCAGGTGAGACACAAGAATGACTTCCTGTGTAGGACTAGTAGGAAATCTGCAAGTACTTAGAGCTGGCCATTACAGAACTTCCTTCCAGAAGTGCCCTGTGACATGAAAGTAGGACTTCACAACTAAGATGAAGATCCCTACCCTACCACATGATTTGAGTCTCTTGGATTCAAAGAAAATTAATGTCAACAGATGGTTGCCATGTCAGTCTGTTGACAATTCCATTGCTTCAGTTTCTCCCCCTTTCTCTCTGTATGTTTGGTTGGAGCTTGTGCTTAATGTAAATACATCATTCATAATTAGAATGGACATGAATTATTTTAGTAATAAACACAGGATAAATGACTTTGGGGTGATGAACCAGTCTGTTTTTATTTGATGATGTGTACATATTTTAAGCTGTAATTCTGTGATTGGTACTGATTTTTATGGTTGGTTTTTTTTATATTTTGTTTAAGCAGAGGAGTGGAATATGGGGTCAAAATCATACAAGAAGTTGCCATGAGTGTTTCTTATTTGATTTTTTTATTGTGGTAAAATATACATAACAGTCACCATTTTAACCATTTAAAAATATACACTTCAGTAGTGGCATTAAGTACATTCACATTTTTGTGCGAGATCACCACTATCCATCTCCAGGACTTTTTCATCACCTCAAATGGAAACTCTGTACCCACTAAACAATAACTCCTCCCCATTCCACACTCCAGCTCCTAGCAACCACTAGTCTACTTTCTCTATGAATTTAAATGTGACTATTCTAGGTACTTCATATAAGCAGAATCATACAATATTTGTTTTTTTGTCCTGGCTTATTTCACTCAGCAAAAAGTTTTCAAGGTTCGTCCATGCTGTAGTATTTATCAGAATTTCCTCCCTTTTAAGGCTGAATAATATTCCATTGTATGTATTACACATTTTGTTTAGCCATTCATCTGTCAATAGATATTTGGATTTTTTCTACCTTTTGGCTGTTGTGAATAATGCCATTATGAATATTGATGTACAGATATTTGTCTGAGTCTCTGTTTTCTGTCATTCAATTTTTTGTTTTATTTTTATATGAAATTACCAATATCATTCACTATTATTCTACCATGATCTTTATAGAAGGGTTTTTCCAGATAGATTGCAAATACCATTATGGTGCAGTGCCACTTATTCTAAGATATAGTATAAAAATCTACTGTTTCTATGTCAAAGATGGATAAGTTAAGCTTCCCAAGAGTGAAAAGAATGTCATCATTTTAGCAATTTAACTGTGACACGAAATAATACTATTTGAGACATGGACCTTTTCAAATTACTTGTTATAATAATGTTTTTTTTTTAAATTTGACGAATAAGAGTTATGTATATTTATGGGGTACAATGTGATATTTCTATACATGTATATGTTGTAGAATGATCAAATCAGGCTAATTAACTTATCTATCACCTCAAATACTTATCATTTTTTGTGGTGAGAACATTTAAAATCCACTCTTTTAGCTATTTTGAAATATACAATACATCGTTAACTGTAGTCACCATGCTATGCAATAGATTGCCAGAACCTATTCTTCCTGCCTAACTGAAACTTTTACCCTTTGACCAGTGTCTCCCCTTACTTCATTCTCCCCTGGCCCCCAGCCTCTGGTAACCACCATTTTACTTTCTACTTCTATTAATTAACTGAACTGTTGATAATATATTTAAACCTATCTTTTAAACAGCTACAATACCTATTGTGTTTTGACCTTCATGCTTTTCCTGTCTTCACTTACTTCAAGGTCAGTGTGAACCAAGATTGACCTTTGCTTTCAAATGGTGCATGTACTGAAAAGCATAAAATGTATAGATAATACTCATGCTATAACCAGTAACACTATATTAGAGCTCCACATCTAGTATGCCTTGATTGAATTCACTTGCCCACAAGTTTGGAATCCAAATAGAAAGAGGTCTGACTAGAGCCCCGAGATTCTGCCTCCCAAGGGCTCCCCAGAGCATATTTATTGGAATCACTTAGGGATCTCTTTCTAGTAAAGGCGAAAGCATAAAACTGATCATCTTTTTTCCTTAGAGGAGTTGATTTAAACTCTGGTATATCTAAATGGTCTGGGCAATGGAGCCTGGAATTTATTTCAAGCTCTGTCTTTGAGAATTGTGCAATAATGCAAAGTCTTAGAGTGGTGTCCTGGTCATGTCTCTGTGACTGATTAGCCATAGAACCTTAATCAAATAACCCTCTCCTGGACCTGTTCCCTCACTTGTAGAATGAATGGGTAGATGAGTTCTAAGCTCTCCATGTATGTGATGGATTTTCGGTTTTTCAGAGAGAGCTAATTTGATAAAACAACATTATAGGAAAGGCAAGGTTAATGAAAATCTTGAATTGGTACTTAACTGTTTTCTTATTGTTTTTCTAGTAATCCCAGATGCTTGGGTTGCTGCCGTACACCTGCTCAGTAGCATAGCCCTTGGCGGTTGTATGGTTATAAAAATTGTATATAAAATGAGATATTAAAAGGTTATTTCTCATTCAGTTCTACACTGGAAAAGGAGAGTTGAAGGTCCAGATAGCAGTACATAGAGGTGAAAGGAGGTGAGGGCCACACCTACATTTGCCTATTTCCTAGACCTTTCTCAGTAACTATGGTAGTATTCGTACACCTGTTGCCCTCATCTATCATATTTTGTGTGTTTATTTGACTCAGTCCTTTGGCAGGCATAATCAGAGTAAAAAATGGATACTTTCTGTTCCTATTTAATGCAGAACATTAACCTCTACCAGTCTAGGTAATTTAGATTTTTGATTATTTTATGTCCACTAGGCTCATTTTAAGGATTTCATATTAAGCCCTCATATTGAAGGGTTACTGAATGGCAGAAGCTGTGAAGTCAGCTATTTCTACATAAAGTTATAAACAGAATAGCAGCAGGGAAATGGAAAGCAAAGTACTACAAGTTTTTGTGACTCAGCATCACTTACTCTCTCAAGGACAGTAAATAGGAAACCGGAGAGCAAGCTTCCTTTTTGGTAAGATTTATGATCCTGGTGGTGATAATGTAGTCAGATGGTATGGCCTTGTATTTTTGGTCCCTATCACATGATTTCCCCCCTTGATCTAGCTGTCTCATCCCAGGGAGGAATGGAGGCAGAGAGAATTTGTGGCGGTGTAAGAAAGAAAGTAACCTGAGTGAGTAAGTTGGGCCAGGGAGATGCAGCACAGCACTTGGCAGGCATGTTGGCCTAGGTACCTGCAGCAATAGAGAACCTTCTTTGTTGATCTGGATTTAAAGTCTAATTCTTTGTTCTTCCCCAAGGAAGAGTGAGGCAAAAACTGAAACTATTTCTACTATCCCAGGAAAAGAGATGGCCAACCTGCCTTTTAGGAAAGAATTAATTGACGTGCTTATCTAAAGTCAGTTCTATCTCCCTCTCCTTGCTAAAGACAGCTGGTACAACTGGTAGTTAAGGCAGAGGCCATGAGTGTTTGCAGAGGGCTGCTGTGATTTCTTTTGGGCAGGAATGCCTCTTGATGTGGTAGGAAAGAATGACAAATGAGCCAGCTTTGAGGCACATTTAGAATTGCTGGCATGTTGTTTTTGTAAATCTCAAATTGAAACATATCAAAAATTTCATGTCAACTCTGTTGATCAAATTCTTCCTAAAGCTGGGTGCAGTGGCTCACGCCTGAAATCCCAGCACTTTGAGAGGCCAAGTCAGGCGAATTGTTTGAGTCCAGGAGTTTGAGGTCAGCCTGGGCAACATGATGAGACCCTGTCTCTACAAAAGATACAAAAATTAGCTTGGGCACAGTGGCGTGAACCTGTAGTCCCAGATACTTGGGAGGCTGAGGTGGGAGAATTGCTTGAGCCCAGGAGGTCAAGGCTGCAGTGAACCATGATCACACCACTGTACTGGGCAAAAAGAGTGCAACCCGGACTTTAAAAAAATAAAATAAAAATAAAAAATCTTCCTAAAGTTTGGGTATTTGGTTAGGAATCCACAAGACAGATGTTTGATTAACCCCACCAAGAGGCACATGTCAAAAGGGACTGTAGAAGAATTTCGGCCTGTTTCAGCGCCAATATGACTGAACTGTGTTGTTGCCCTTTTCATGTGGGATATGCATATAAAATTGATCCAATGGAAAACAAGAAGAAAAGGAGAGGTAATGTTTGCAAGACATTTAAGATAATTTGTAGAACACTTGAGTCTCTCAGGATTGTCATAGGAAGAAAATGTGTTAGATATTTGAAGGGTCTGTCTTTAGCAAAAGGATTCTAAATGACTAAGAAAACTTCTTTAAAATTGAACTCTTCCCCCGACCGTGTGCTTCTACTGCTCTCTCATTTCTTCTTTCTCTCTTCATCCCCTCTTCATCCACCCCTCCCTCCCATTATGGGCTTCTCTGGTCTCTGAACAAAAGATATGGCACCTGCCTTCAAGGATCTTATAAAACACAGGGGAAAGAAAGAAACATAAATAATAAGTAGGGCAGAATGTGGCAAGTGTTATAAAGTACAACTGGAGTATGGTGAGCATACAAAGGAGAGATCTGAGGAGCTGCAGGAAGCCTTCCTGTATAGGAGCAGGACCTTGAAGTGTAGATAGGATTTTTAAACATAAGAATTTTTTTTCCTTTTTTTATATTTTGTTTGGAGAGAAGGAAAGTTCTCGGGGGGACAAAAAGACTGTTGTGTATAAAGGCATGGAGATGGGAAAATGGAAAACTGTACGTATTCTGTTTTGGCTGGTTCGTAGATAACGTGAATTGAAAAGGTAGGTTGGGGCCAGGTTAAATGCCATGCTGAGACATTTGGACTTCATTCTCTAAGTTGTGGGGAACTAGTGAAGGTTCTTGGAGAGCTAGCATTATTGCAGCGTACAGTTAAAGAGATAATTTTAGCGTTAAAATGGAGAATAAATTGGAGAAAGAGAGATTAGAGGCAGGGAAAGCAGTTTGGAGTTACTGCAGAAATTCAGGTAAGAGATAAAGTCCGGAGTTAAGGTGGTAGAATATAAATGAGAGGGTACTTAATCATACTCTATTTCTCTCAAGTGTATAGAGGTAGAGTATTCCTATCAAATAATTGCTTTCCCTTTTTCTTGAAGTCAGTTTATACTGGGAGATTATGGACTGCGGTTTGTAAAATCACCCCCAAGGAATCACCAGAGAGAGACAAACCAGGAAAGCTTATAACACTTTTCCGCCCATTGGTTGATAATGATATTCACTATTCAGAGCTTAAAACCCCTGGGTCCCAACTCACTCTTTGATCATTTTGTGGCACTTTTTCCCACATTTTGCTTTAAATAGTTGGTTTGCTTTCTATTTGGATAGTGTTCTGATCTTTGCTCTTAGAAGACATTACATCCTGCCAGGTGACTTCTCTCTTTGTACCAGACCTCTGACATACATTTAGCTTAGCTCAGTGGTTCTCAAAAAGTGGTCCCCAATCTGGGTCAAGGGAATATGGATGATTTTTCCTTTTCTTGCAACTTTTCTTTAAATTTGAAATTATTTCCAAATAAAAGCTTTAGGAAAATAAAAAAAAAGTGATCCCCACATCATCAACATTAGGATTACCTGGGAATTAGTTAGAAATGCAAATTCTTGTCCTCATCCCAAACCCATTGAATTGGAACTCTGAGGGCTGCCACAGCAGTCTGTGTTTTAACAAGCCCTTTCAGATGATTCTAATGCTTGCTCAAGTTTGGGAACTATGGCTTTGTTTGAATCCAGGTTATCGCCTCTGCCTTGCCTGATCATGGGCAGCCTACCCTGTGGTATATGTTTTGAGTTTGGAGACATTTTCAGTGTTGATCATATTTCCTAGGAAGCTTGCCCAGGAGTCCTTGTGTCAGCGGGAAAAGGTGATAGGAGAAGATAGATAATGAAGACAAGGAGGAAGGGAAAAGGCAAGGGGATCAGGCAGTTGGCTAAAGAGAAAATCAGGGGGCAAAATGAAGAGCACTTGGGCAGTAGTTCAGTTCCCCCAAAGAGATTCAGGCAGTCTGTCAGAGTTACTTGTAATCAATAACTCACCCTTTATAGACAGCTTCTGTTATCCATTTCAGAAATAGATGGCATAAACATCAAATTGTAGTTATAATTCCTTTGATGACTTGTATAGTGTTGGGTTTTCTGCTCCTTCTTAAGCAAAACCACAGTGGAAATTCAGTATTTAGTCCCTGCGTTGTTCAAAATCTGAATGCAAAGAATCAAAACCAAGTTTGGGAGAGATACCAGAATGTTCTCATTGGATTCTGACCTTGTAGTGGAGCTGCTCTGTGTTTTCTTTAAAACTGGGGAACTCAGCGGGGGATGGTTTCTGGGTAGGCTTGGTTTTACCTTTTAAAAACGGACTTCATAGCAGTAAAGTGAAATTAGATGTTTGCTGAAGGTTAAGTGTGTATGTGTGGGGTGAGGGGAATGTGGGTGATTATCTTTCACTTTAAATTATGGATCTTTTGTTTATAAAGGGCCAAGATTATTAGATGAGATTTTTAATAAAATATATTTTGACCTCTCAGTGGGCACCTGCAAAATGTTTATAGATAATCTTATGTCTTTAACAGGTGGGATTTCAGAGTCAGCAGTTGCTTCATCTGTCTCTATGCTGTGCCTGGACTCAGCCTTAATAATAATGTGCTGTTCTTTTTTTAAAGCGACACTATTGCCAAAATTGCCATTTGATGGAACAGGCTTTGCACTGCTTTTTTCCAGTGGTCAGCAGGGATTCCCACTAAATGTCCTTCCCCTCCCCTCCCGACCCACACACACACTGATTACGACCAGAGGCACACTCAAGTGTTTCTGGTTAGGAAATGTAGTATCTGGTGAACAGAGAGAAGCCAGTTTGACCCTAGGAGAAGCAACCCTCAGCTGGTAAATGACCTTAGGGGCTATTTCCCCCATCTTCTGACTGCAGAGGCCCAGGTGCTTTTCACCATATAGTCTGTCTCTTATTCTCACTTGCGCATATACCTGTCTTTCAAGTGTAAGGCTCTGAGTAACTCTTCATAAACATGATATGGGGGAAAGGGGACACTGGATAGAATTTGCTATTTTGAGAACACGCTTTTTATTGTCATCTCTTCCTTCAAACCCTAAACTGGGGTTCAGCCCACCCTTTCTGGGCCATGCCTCCACCTAATGTGATTAGGGCAGGGCCTGAAGCCTCTGTCAGGCCGGTACTTCCTTACCAGCAGAAGTCACAGCAAGGCACAGAGCTGCCTTTTGCCCGCACCCCATTCCTGTGATCAGAACACCCCTGATCATACCTTTCCAGATTATAGACTATGATTTCTATCTCACCCTTGCCGTTTAGTTGGCCTTGCTGGCACTGGTAAATCTTGGCACCCAGAGAGCAGGGAGTGACAGCCATCCTGATGTTGCCACTCTGTGTCCCTCTGCTGCAGATTTAAGCTATATCCTGTAGCTTATCTCCACTGTGGGCTATCATGGTTTGAGGGAAAGGAGGGGAGAGCAGTTGCTGCCTGCTGCAGCTGTCTCCTTTTGAATCAACCACCCCCACTCCCCAGGTGCCAAAACAACTCGCTGGGTTTAGAATGCTCCCGTCTCTACCTCTCCCGCCCATTGCAGCATTGGTAGCAGCTTTCCAACGAGTCTTTTGTTGTGGAAGCTCTAAATCCATGGTAGGGAAATTACCAAGAGACTCTTCCACAGTCTGCCCTCCCTCCCCTTGCTCCGTCTCTTTCTTTCCTTCCTTTGTCTCCTTCCGTAGCTAGGGTCAGAATCCCTAGCCAGACTGAGAACATGGTTGCTATTCCAGGACCCAGATGCCAATATGTGGCAGCATCTGGCTTATTGGCAAGCATTGCCGGCAGTTGTGCTGGCTGCTCCTAGGCCTGTCATGTGGCTGAGCCTGCTGATGGGGGCCCTGTCACAAAACGGAGTTTCTTTGAGAATATGGTTTCAACCAAGGAGCCCACTAGAAAACAATGAGCTGCACGGAGAGGACATGAATTATTGGGCAGGGTGACTGCGGACTATAGCTTTGATGCTGATCCTGGACCTGTTTTGCAAAAATTTCTGTTTCATGTTGTGGAGACGGCTCCTTGTGTAACCTTACCTTCTTGTGCTGTTAGTGTTTCAGGTGCCTTAAGGCATGGAACTCCTTGAAAGAGAAACACAAATCACTAAAAATGTTGAGATAAAATCCTGCTCCTCAGAGGCGCCTGCTTGGCACAGGGAGCGCATGATAACAGCTTGCTTTAGAAAGGTGACATTTCTGCTGAAGGCTGAATAATAAAAAATGCATTTTAAAAACTCAGCTCTTCCGTGTCTTCTGATGGTTGACTTTCGGAGTGAAGGCCATTTCTTCCATGCGAAGGGTCTTTTCGAGGCTAGCCTCTCTAGCCCTCAAGCATGGCCATATTAACTCTTGTCATCATTGATGAGGCTCGGGAGCTTTTAAAATTAATTAGCACATAATAAGGCTTTAAATACTTCTTTCAAGGTGCAAACACTGAGTGCCCTGAAATGTGTCAAACACTGTCCAAGGCATGGAGGGGTAGAGACAGAGATGAAGAACACAGGGTTTCTGCATTCGAGGATGCAGGTTATTGGTGACCAGATTACATATGCTTTCGTTATTTCGTTTCTATACAACCTGTTCAATTAGGGCAAGTGATACGCTCTGTGTTTTACAAATGGAGAAACTAAGGTCCTAGGAAGTTTACTTGTTCCAGTTGGCATGGTCAGCTAATAAGACCTGTGATTGGAAACTAGATGGTTGTAGTTCTGCTTCACTAAGTGGATGTACATTGAATTCTTGGTTATAAATTCCTAATGGCAGGAACTGTGTCTAACTTTCAGCAACTCTACTCACAACTAACAACCTCCAGTCACTCGTACATCTCCCTTCCCAAACACGTATACGCTATAATACAGGAACTCTGCGAAACTGAGGCCTGTGACAGACTGAGGGAAGGAACCAAGAAGAAGCAAAAGTTAGCTCCGATTAAAAGATGTGCTGCTGCTCCAGCTGTTGCTGGGAAGATAGTGAAGAGGGCAGTAGCATACTGCCCATGTAATCCCCCATAAAAGTATACAGAGCAACTGGATAGCAAAATAAATTCATAGACAACATTTGCAACAAAACTAGGTGACAAAACACGAATCCCAAAGTGCAAGCAGTTGGGGATGAAATACCTGTAGCTGCAAGACTTGCATGGTATGTGAGAGAGGAAAGGAAGCAATAGTGCAGCTTCTAACTTGACCTGAGAACAGGAGAACCCCAAACAGCCAACTGGTGTTCACTGGGAAGCGCAGTGGCCCACTTTGAGAGCAGCAGCTGAAGGCGGAAGGTGTTTTGCCCACTCTAACACCTGGTAAGTGCTAAGAGCTCGAGAGAGGGGGATTAGAGGCCTGACCTTTGAACTCTCAAAATTGACCTGCCACCACTGCCTTCTAGTACTGGGCCCTACACTTAGTAGAGATTGCTGGGAGTGGAATTAAAAGGGAACAGTCTAGGGACAAGAGAAGGGTCCAGAATGAAGGAAGGGAAGAGCAGTTGGGAAATTTCCAAAAGCAAGATGTCATGCTTTAAAAAACCACCAAAACAACAGAAGAAGGAGCTTGGTGAAGTTAGAAATTTTTTTTTAACCCACTTTATTCTCATAGTTTAGAAAAGCTAATTTCACGTAAAAATGCACAGCAGAAAAGAATCAACATTAAGTGCCACTCAAAGATAAGAAAAAAGAGAAATAGGAACAGACTACCTTTACAAACAACGGGAGCATTCCAGAAAGATGTGTTCACAAAACAGAGTAAAATCAATAATTTCAAAATGAACTGAAAGATATTTAAAAAATGATAGAAGATATGAACCAAGAAAAATTAGAAAGCTTAGAAATGAGTTGACAACTCAGGAAAAAATTAGAAATTAAAGAAAAATATTATTTCAGAAATGAAGACTAAATTAGAGGGCAAAAAAGTGAATAGGCTGGACACAGTGGCTCATGCCTGTAATACCAACACTTTGGGAGCCTGAGGGCCAGTGGATCGCTTTGGCCAGGAGTTTGAGACCAGCCTGGCCAACATGGCAAAACCCTGTCTCTACTAAAGTACAAAAAGCCGAGCATGGTGGTGCACACCTGTAATCTCAGCTACTCAGGAGGCTGAGGCACAAGAATAGCTTGAACCAACGAGGTAAAGGTTGCAAGATCTTGCCACTGCACTCTAGCCGGGGTGACAGAGTGAGACTCGGTCTCAGAAAAACAAAAAAGTGAATAAACACAACAAATATGAATCAACACAAAAGAAATAAACCTTAACAGAAATATAAGTTGAAAAGGAATTAAAAATTTTTTAAGTAAAAAGGATTCAAGAGAAAGTGCCAGATATTGAAGTAGGCAAAGAAGATGGAACTTGTTTAGTAGATCACAAAGAAAACCAAAGCAAGGGAACTGAACTAATAAGAATTTGAGAAAACTTCTGAAATTTAAAAAAAAAAGAAGCGCTATATGAACAAAGCACACTGCATACCTGGGCGTGTTTACAGTATGACTAATACCAAGAAAAGAAAAAAGTACTTTGAGCTTCTAGAAGAAAAAAGCACATTATTTACAAGGGAAAACGTTTCTAGTTGCACTTCTCAACAGCATTTTATAGAAGGGCAGAAGTAAAAGAACATTTAAAATAATGAAAGCCAAGGATTTTATATCCAGCAAAACTGACTTTTAAGTATAAAGGGCACGTGTGGTTATCAACATGCAGAAACTCAGAAAGTATTTTTCCCTGTCTTAGTTTGAACTACTATAACAAAGCACCACAGACTGGATGACTTACAACAAAAATTTATTTCTCACAGTTGCGGAGGCTGCGAGTCAGATAAGGGTGCCAACACGGTTGGGTTCTGGCGAGGGCTGCCTTCTAGGCTGCAGACTGCTGACTTGCTGTGTCCTCACATAGGGGAGAGCAGAGAGAGGAAGCAAGCTCTCTGTGACCCTTACAAGGACACTAATCCCATTCATGGGAACTCTACCCTTATGACCTCATCTATCCTAATTACCTCCGGAAGGCCCCATCTCCTAATACTGTCATATTGGGGGGTAGGATTTCAACATGAATTTTGGGAGAACACAAACATTCAGTCTATTGCAGTTTCCACGAGTTATTCCTAAGAAACCTAGTAGACAATGTGTTGTAGACAACTGAAATGAGAAAGACATCAACATACAAACTTAAGAATTAAAGAGTTACCTGTAGAACTACGACTAAAGGAGGACTAAGAAGCAGACAGTACAGTGTGTAATGGCTATATGCTCTGACCATGTAATAGAACTGCTTTTCTTAATGGAGAAAGTAGCAAGAGTATATGCAAACGATTTGCAATGTTTTTGGTAATCTTTGTGGTGGTGGTATTGTCATTCTGAGATTTGCTGTGTCCTTGGTGTCCTCACAAAATTCCTATGTTGGAACCTAATACCCAGTGCAATAGTATTAAGCTGTGGGGCTTTGGGGGAAGTAATTAAGTGATAAATGGGACTAGCGTTCTAATAAAAGAGACTGAAGAAAGCTGCCTTGCCCTTTCCACCACGTGAGGATGCAGCAAGAGAGCACCATCTTTGAAGCAGAGAGCAAGCCTTCACCAGATGCTGAATCTGCTGGCACCTTGGTTCTGAGCTTCCCATCCTCCAGAACTGTGAGCAAAAGAATTAAGTTGTTTTTAAATTACCCAGCCTAAGGCGGAACCGTCTGACGTGGGACAAAACAGGTACGTAATGTTGGAATGTCATAATTCTGCCATTTCTTCTTCTTTTAAGAACCAGAATAAAAGAGTCTGATGTCGAGAAGTGGTAATGTAAAAACTGAGTATTGAATTTGAATAGAAAGTCTCAATATAAATGTATGAGATATTTTTTATCTTTGAATCAATAATATTTCCTAGTTTATCCTACTGAAAGCCCTTAGGAACAGTGTCCAACTTAACAGAGAGTGTGTCTAGAACCCAGATTGTGGTTTTGAAATAACTTTTATTCTAAAAGAAATTAGGGCTTCTTGGAGCAATAACTGTGGTGCAGGAAGTTTACAAAATGAAGCAGAAACATTTTATAAGAGATAATACAGAAACTATCAAAGATTTTTGGGGACATGGCGAAAGGACTCAGAGCCTCTTACTGGCCACAGATGGGTCAGTTTGACCTTCAAAAATAATAAGAATTGATACATCCTATATATTTAAATTCACAACTTGATAATGATATTAAAAGGAATTGATCAACTTTGGAGAATTACAGGGAACCAATTCACTATCTTGAAATCTGGAAAATAAAGGGATTCAAACATTTATCCTGATTTTTTTGTGAACTATACCACTGAGTATCTAAATGATGAGAGGTAGAGTGTCTTTATAAAACTATTCCGGCTACAGAATGAAAAAAAAGTGATAGAATATTACCATTTTGCAATCTTCAGTGGATGGATACAGGCATTAAGCATCAACGGTTGGTAAGATCACAAAAAGAAAGACAATCAGACAGGAGCCTCCTATAGTATTGCCAGACACCACCTTGCTAAAGGCATACAATCTGGGTTTGAAACTGACGTGGACTGAATTGCCAGCTTGCAGGAAATACAGAAGGCACAGAAACATGTTGACTGCCACCATAAACATGCAGTTGGCAACAGACACTGTGGGCAACTATAGGACAATTAGTCTGGGTTCTTTAACAGATAATTTGTAAAGAAATGAAAAGTAGGTAAGAGAAACCAATAGATTAAGAAAGAATTGAAAGATATATTTTTAGGAAGTGAAAGACTAAACAATAGTATCTAGAGATGCATATTTGGGTGATAAAATGATTTTTAAAATGCACAGAAATGAGAACTATAACAGGATAATTGGTAAGTTGGGGGAAGGGAGGTTACTGGTTGGGGCACATGAAGGAACTTCTGGGGTGCCTATACAATGTGTGTGTGTGTGTGTGTGTGTGTATTTTTAAGTGGAAAAGATAAAGGCATCTGGTTGCTGGCTATCTTGTCTGTTTCTCAGACATCATTTCTACAGGGCTACTGCTAGCCTTTATTGGTATCTTTGTACAACTTAGGAAATGACCACCCTTCCTCAAGGCATTTACTGCTATTGGCCAGTAAATATAAATCTACAATCCCTAGGATGTAACAAGTGCCTCTTTGATGGTGTCCTTGTGCGGTGTACAGCATGTACAACTTTATGAAATGGACTTGGGTCTCTTTGATGGTGTCCTTGTGCAGTGTACCACATGTACAACTTTATGAAATGGACTTGGGTCTCTTTGATGGTGTCCTCGTACAGTGTACCACATGTACAACTTTATGAAATGGACTTGGGTCTCTGGTTCAAGCTCATCTCTGTTCAATGTTATCAAGGAAAGGATTTTTTTTTAATTGGTTTTTGCAAGCACCATTTTGTTCTTTCAAGAACTTAACGGCAATGCGATTTTGCAATCCAGTGGGATACAGAAAGCGCTCTTCTAGCTAGTATTTCTCTTGCTCATTTTAGCATGCAGTATCCCTGAGGTAGAATTAAGTACTTCCTGAGATGTTATGTAGTATTACAAATGTTTAAGAGGGCTGGCCGGCTGCTGAGGCAGGAAGTTCCATGGCGTACCCCTGCTGTGGCTAGCACCATTGGGACTCTAGACCTCATCTTGGCTAAGTCTAGAACTTGATTCACCATAATTAATCAGATTCAGTGAGATAGACTCACATTAACAAAAGTTCAAAAGATGTGATATAAATCAGAATATCTGTTTATTAAGCTTTCATAATAATAGTAACTGCTAAACGAACCAGAGTGCTCATGTTAGCCCTGTTTTCTCCGTACTAGGCAGGTAGCTTTGAAGCCAGGATGTTGTGTGGTTTGCAAAGGGAGGTGGATGATCCTAATGGTTGGTGACATTCTCATCTTATTCTGTTCCACCCATCTCTCCTCCAGGGAGATACCTGCCAGCTGGACCAAAACACTTGTGTCAACCGTGTCAACATTGTGCAGTGCACACACTTACACATTCTTACTTGCTAGCTTATCTTCCCAGACTTCATTCTGGGGGAGGAAGGGAATACCATCCCAGTCAGCCTGAGCATCTGGGTCAACCCTAGTGATTAGTGGCATGACAATTGAAGCAACCAGCTCACCTTGCATACAAAGAATTTCAGGTACATGAATCTAACCCACATGGAGCACTTTCCATAGACTAGACAAAAGAAGGAACCAACAATGGTTTCTGATTTTAAGTAGCTTATGGTCTAGAAGGGACAGATTCAAACATTCCTTTCCCATTTTTATTAGGTTCCTGCTCTTAACTTATAACCTAGTAGGGCCAGATTTAAACTTTCCTTGCTTACTTCCACTAGTTGATACCTATAGTTATATGGTGTGATTGAATCAGAGAAAGCCATAAAATAAAGTTAGGCTTAGCTTGTGTCTGAACTATCATAAAATTCACATTATTGTGTTTCTGTCTAAGTAAAGTTTCACTGAATTTCTTTCCTTGGGTGGTTGTATAACAGGACTGAACTATACCTGAACTCAATCCCTACATTTTATCAGATTGGATTGGATCTATTGGATCCTGCTGGATGTAGCCTTATCAGGTAGAAGCCTGCTGTTCAGTTCTGTATTTAGAGAAACAACAGAAACTTCCTGTGCGAGTGGCAAAGTACCGAGAGACAGGACTTCATCTCTCCACCCTTCCTTTAATGCTGTAGGTCTGTGTGATTGGGACTGGCTGGTTGTTTGTTTGTTTGTCTGTTTTTTTAATCTGGCACAGAACATGGAACTCTTAGTGCTGCTGCTTCAGGTTTCCGAAGCGCATCCTACTCTGAACGTGGGCGATGCTGGTCTTTGAGCCGCCTGCTGTTCCTCAGGCGCCCCCAGCCACAGCCACAGGGCCACTGTATTATCTTCTCACATGCCTGGCACCAGGTCTGGAAACATAGTCTCTAAAATTAAAGAGTTCTTTCCGTCCTGGAATTTTGAACTAACCTTTGGAGCTCAAATGAGGGCTGGATGGTGACAGCAAAAGAATTAATCTGGGGAGTTAGATGCTCAAAAAAAAAAAAGAAACAAAGACTTAAAGATCCCAACCCTTAAATATATTGGACCTAGAATGGAGATGATTTATGTATATTTTGGATTTAAAAGAGTTTTGTAAAGAATTTTTTTTTTCCACGACTTTTTGGTTTAATTGCCTGGCATGGTGGGAAATCCCAACACAACAGTGTGGAACTGGGGCGTGAAAAGCAGTGAGTGAAACGGATTTATGAGGCCCATAAATAAAAATGAAACTCACTTCATTGTCCAAACTGAGTGGAAAGGCACATCCATCCCAATTCAGATAAATGGCAGAATGGGACACGCATAGGAGAAAGTTCTTTCCATTTTAATAAGGCAGGATAATGGGTGTAGCATAACTGAAGAATTTCAGAAAAAGGGACATTTCATTTTGCCAGACTTGACCAAGGAGGCATGTTACTTCTATCTACCTATGGGGAAAATGTGCTTTTCCAAAAAGAATTACAATGCACTGCATATTTAAATCATGCCTCAGGCCGGGCACAGTGGCTCATGCTTGTAATCCCAGCACTTTGGGAGGACGAGGCAGGCGGATCACTTGAGGTCAGAGTTTGAGACCAGCCTGGCCAGCACGGTGAAATCCCATCTCTACTAAAAATACAAAATTTACTTGGGCGTGGTGGCGCATGCCTGTCATCCCAGCTACTCAGGAGGCTGAGGCAGGAGAATCACTTGAACCCAGAAGGCAGAGGTTGCATTAAGCTGAGGTCACGCCACTGTGCTCCAGCCTGGGAGACTGAGCAAGACTCTGTCTCAAAATAAATAAATAAATATATATATATATACACACACACACGCACATATATATATATTAAAAAACAATCGATAAGTCATGCCTCAATGGGCATTTTCCTGTAAAGGCAATAGCAGTGAAAAGGATGAGAGGCAAAGGCCAAGGTGAGCCACGTTAGGCAGTAGATCTTCCTGCTTCTGGAATTTGGGGTTGTCAGCCTTTTACTGTTCTCTCCTGAGATGCACATTGATGCTTAACTGTTCTTTGAAGGCTGTTTATTTCTGTACAAATGGATAGGTAAGACTGAGGTGAGGGCCAGCAGTGAACAGCTATATTTTTAAAAGGCGGGGAGCAAGGAATGCCTGCAGGTTGGGTAGCAGGATGTTTGTGTTCTGTGGCTCCTCAGTGATGTGGAAGCCTCTGCTTCTGACTCCACATTGATTTCCAGCCCTTCCTTCTCTGGTATGTCAATTCAGCCTATTCTCTTTCCAAACTAAATTCCTAGGGCGTTTTCGTTGTTGTTGTTGTTGTCGTTGTTTTTTAGACTTTTGTTTGTAGTTTTTTGCTAGTCCACTTTCAGTCTTTTCCTCGGTCTAGTTGTGACAAGGGCAGACATGCAAGCTGGTTGCTCCATAGTAAGAGTTTGGTCACTAGTCAAGAAACAGGAAAACCCCGGGGTGCGTGAGGGACCCAAACGTAGGCATGAACTTATTGGTAGGACGTGAAAACCCACTTCTCATTCACTTAAACATTTGACCACCTGTCTTGTACTCATCCTGTTAGGCAGGTAGATGATTCAAAGATAAATTAGAGCTGGGCCTCCTCACCCTTCAGCCATCTCACTGCAAATGGCAGTGTTTACTTCCTCCTTCAATTTCCACCAGCACTCCAGGCCACGCCAAGAAACATTTAACCTAAGTAAAAATGGGATGTTTACCTTGCAAATGTGGCTTCCAGGCAAGTTCTTTAAGCCCTTTCCAACTAGATTGCTCCCTGAGCCCTGCTTAAATAGCAACTCTGAAGCTACCACAGCTTTACCAGTATCCACTGAAAAGGTACTCCGGCAACTAAAAGACCACATAATCAAACCATTCTCTTCATCCATCTCTCTGGTCATGTATGATGCAGGGTTTAAATTCAGGCTAAGAAGAAGGGTAGATTCCTTCCAACTTCTTTGTGTGAGGTTCTGGAAGCATCCTACCACCTTTTTGTACTTTGAGGAGAAACCGCCCCTCTCTGAAAGAGGATGAAATCTCTTCACCTGCTGCCTCTCGCACTTTATCTTCAAGAACTGACCTTACAGCAACTTAGCTAACCTGATTCTTTGAAACATTTCTGACGCAGACTCCTGGAATTGATCTTTCTTGTTTGGTGTTCTATCCTTGGATCCTTAAAGACTGTGACTGCACAGGGTTCCTCGCGTGGTGAGAAGTTGACTAATTAAATGACCACAACGGGAGGTACTTTACTGTCAGGTAAAGAAAAATATGTGTCAGTGAAATGGGGAGGAGTCTGCACTGAAAATTGGAGCCCAGAGAGACCAAAGTCGGCGTGTTTGCAGCACTGCATAAGGAAGAGGGACTCCGTGTGCGGGAGTCGGAGTGAGTTGCTAACAATAAAGAGGTTCCGTCTTGTGCAGTGAGGATATTCCTTGCGGCGGAATCCTCCCACACCATTCTGCTTCCCTCTTCTGATTTTGTGTTCACCAAGGAGACTTCTGATTAGTCACCCAGCTTCCTTTCATAAACACATTGACATTGGAAAGATCACCTTGATAGCCTGGGAGCTCCAAGCTCCAGCAAGGGAATATCTGAACCCCTTCATTATGAATTAGTAAATTAATATGCTGATTTATTGTTTAATCACATGTGAATTTGGTTAGAAAAAGGTCATCTCTAAGAAAATCCAGTGTCTGATTAGTAAAGTTGAGCATCTGGACCCCGTTGCCTCGAGGTGCTTGAGAAACCCTTTCCTGCCACACCCTTCCTAGCATCTTCATAGGTGCCTCCCCAAATTCCAGCACATTTCCCATTACCTTCCACTCCAGGAGCAGACCGTGCATCAGACTGTGTGCTGGTTAGGTTGAGGGTTTTTAAATATTTTATATTTTTTTTTTCCTCCTTACCACTTATGATACACAGTGATTTTCTAAAAGGAAGTGGAATAGAGGCGGTAGGATTATGCAAATTCACATAATTATTAAGAAACAAAGGAAGAACTGCAGGCCCTCTTAAACCATGATCGGGTAATTGTTCTGATTTGTTGGTGTAGACTTGAATAACACCTCTCTGACCAATGAGGGCTCCCCCACAATGTTTCCTACAAAAGGGGAAAAAGAAAGGAAGTCACTGTTAAAATCAGGCAAACCTCCTTTTTGAATCACTCTGACATGGATGAGGGAAAAACCCAGAAGGAAAAAAATGTGAAAAGTTTACTTCAGGTTTAGAATTTCTAATTCCACCACTTTTGTGTGTGTGTGTGTCTCTGTGTGTGTGTTGTTGTTTGATAGACATGACAGCATCTCCTCATTATTATGGAAAATATAGGGTTGGTGGTAATTACTATCTGAATATGAATGGGAGCAGAAGTGGGCATAGCCTGCACTGGCCTTTCTTTGACAAGGTATAACTTTCTTCTGAATTTCTGTGTTAATTAATGCTTATTTAAAAACCACTTTAATTGGTAGTAAACACCTCAACTTTTTGTACTCATTAAAATGCAGCCATTGATGTGTGATGGATTTTTTTAAAGCTTAATTAACTTTCCTTCTGTATATATAACCTATAATAATGACAAACATATTGGGAAAAAATTACCCCTGCTTTTTCCCCCTTTCTCTCTACCCCCATTATAAAGACATTTTTAGCTGTGGATGCCTCACTTTGTTAGGATCAGATGCCATTAATTTGGCATTTTTGAGAAGAGTAGGTGGCAGGAAATCAAAGCTTTTTGAGACATTGGTCATTTCTAAACCAAATACTCACATATCTGCTGGGGAAATAGGCTATTTTTCTTTTTTCCCTTTTTTTAAGTAAAGTTTCCTGCTTGAGCCCAGGAGTTCGAGGCTGCAGTGAGCTATGACTGCACCACTGCATTCTAGGCTGGGTGACAGAACGAGATGCTGTCTCAAAAAGAAAAGAAAAGAAAAAGTTGAAAGAAACCGTACCCCAGGTGACTCAAGACTTAACTTGAGTATCTTCTTGGAAAATATCAAATTTTAAAGATCTTCTTGGAAATCTTTTCTTGGAGTTGATTGTAATTATGTAGGAACTGAGTAATGCATCCTTTTCCTTTAGGAGATACTATTAAGATACTATGACTATCTTAGAGAAAATTTGGAAAATAGTAAACAATTCTTAATAATCTGACTGCCGTAACACAATGACAGTTTTTATTTTTTCATAATCCCCTTGCATTCTTTGTCTATATTGGGCTTGAAATTGCTAACCAGTGAAACCACAGCTGGTGTGGAAGGAAAGAAACTGGAGCACCATTAAACAGCAGAGCACTTTATTCAGATGCCAAAGCATGAGAAGACCTTGAGAGAGTGCTCTGCCTTGGGGAAGAAGAGCAATGTTTTTATAGACCTTTAGCAAGAAAAGTTCGCTGAAGCTCAGCTAATTTTGGTAGTAGTTGATCAAAGATGGTTCTCACAAGAGGAAGAATTGATCTTGTAGTTTACCATCCGTTGGATGAGAAATCTGAGTTTTGCCAAGGAGGGCAGGAGAAACAGCTGCAAGGGGTCACAGTGGAACATTGTCAGTCATTTAGGGCCTCTTATTTCTTGGTCAATAGAGAGGCCAAGTCTCATAATTTGATCAGATTTTGGTTTGTTCACTCCTCCAAATACATAACTGATGTCAGTTGCAGTCTCAGGCTCATTGGCAATGACTACTATTGGATGTGCTGGTGATTTTTGCCTTCATAGTTGAATTTCAGTCATTTTTGAGTAAGTAGCTGACCAGAGCATTTAAGACTCTGGAGAGAGCCCAGTCAGTGACTGTGGGACAACACCTATTAGAAGAATTACCAGAAGGCCTTGGATAATGCCCATATTCCTAGATAGATCCTGCCCTACCTAGGATCAGCCAGAACAGTTCCATGCCCAACCCAAAGAGAAGAGAAGTTTGATATTAATAAACTCACCTAACACTTTGTTCATCTTCTTGACTTACCAAGGTTTAATCTCTGATATCCAGGATAGCATAGTTACGGGAAGGAGTTTTAAGAATCTTATTTGTTAAAATAAAATAAAATAAAATAAAATAAAATAAAATAAAATAAGAAACGTTTTCAAAAATGCTGCTTTTCTTTCTTTTCAAAATTATTCTTTCTCCTTCTTTTCAAAACTATCTTTTTGAAGGCATTGGTTTAGTGACAATTAAGGGTATGGCACTCAGTGGCTCCCTGTGATTGGGGGTCTTGAACTGGAGGTCATGAGCAAAAGCATTCCATGTCTAGCTGTCTGCTACTTGGTTTGAAATCCTTGGAAAGCTGTCTCCTTTGTGATGCCATTTGTTCCAGAATAATTCTGAAATCAGTTTTAGATATCCTGTCAATGTGGAAGTTCAGGATGAGGGTGTACATCTTGGGAAACAGGAATCCAATGGGATGACTTCTTGGAATTTTACTGCAGTGTTTGTATTTTATGTTACCTGATAATGTTTCCTCCAAGAGGTGCCCCTCGGGTGTAAGACCACGACCAACAGGAAGTAGATAAGGCAACTGTGATATTATCACATAAAGATCAGAGTAACCCTGGAAGGTAAGGTAGTTAATGATCTCTAAGATTGGGATGTCTTCTTTCTTTCCCAGTTCGTAAGACTGGATTTTTGATGTGAAGGATCTCAAGGAGAGCTGCCAAGATATCTTGTCATATGTTTATGCTCTTTTTATATCCATTATGGTCAAATTTTGCTTCATATATTGGATATAGTTTTGGAAATCAAATTACTTGCTAGAGACTAAGGAGCTCAGAATATATGTTCCAAGGACAATTCTTAATTCTTTAAATGAATTTTTGTTTTTCCTTGCTAGGGGTTGGGAAGTCCTTAACTAGATCATGCAAATCTGATCTTGACCAAGGATTAAAGTTAACATGTCATTGACCTTGAAGGTGACCTTCACTCCAACTTATATTAGGAAAACATTATGAGGATATATTGTCCAGTGAGAGGGACATGTTTAGGAAGGGGCAATGGAGGAGAGGAAAGAGGATCTGGAAAAGGAGGAACAACAGAGCAAGAGGGAAGAGGAAGTCGAGATTCAGGGAACTGGAAGGGGGCCAATGTGCAATTGATTGTGTTAGGAGAGGGGGAAGATAGTTCTAAGTTTAGATTTTAGATCATCCAGGTTTTTATTAGCTTTTCTTAAGGAGGCCTTAAAGGAAGCAATTTTAGAATATTTCTGTCTTTCAAAGGCTTTTTTATACCAGTAAAAAAAAAATGCCAGTCATTGAATATTTGGAATTTTGAATCAGTTGTAAAGTGCCATGCAAGTGGATTATCTTACTCATATCCCAAATTGATCAGATTGGCCACTGAAGTTCTAAATTGTTCTTGGTAAAATTCCATCAAAGCTTCAAATATTTGGTGCTATTGGCATCATGTTTGTACATGTAAGAAGCCAGACAAAGACTTGGCGTTTCATTGAATAGCTCACGATTGGCCCTCAGAATCTCGACAATACACACCCATATTGTTGCTGAGAGCCCTGGGTTAAGAAACAAATCGAATGAAAGTTTTTCACCAAGGATAATTAAGAGGAAGAACAAAGGCTTAGGTGGTGCTTCAATGCAAAGAGAGCCAAGTACTAGTTGGGGGCAGGACTTTACTGTGCAGTCCCTGGGACTTACAGAAGAGACTTAGGGGTCTCTTGCATTCTCTATCCTCATCAGAGTGGCTAAGCTGTTCAGCAGTGGGTCCAGGCAGTGATTAGTGTCTTGGCATCAAAAACTGTAGAAGATAATCAGCCAGAGCATCATTAGCATAAACCTTTGTTCTGAATGCTACAGCATGAGAAGACTTTAAAGGATGTTCTGTCTTGGGGAGGAAGGGTAGTATTTCCAATAGAGTCAGAGTAAGAAGAGCCAGCTGAAGCTCAGCTGTTTTGGGGACTAGTTGGTCAGAGATGGTTCTCAGAAGCAGGAGGGATCATTCTTGCGGTTTAGCAGCCATTGGTTGGGCAGTTCAGGCTTATCAAAAGGGATCAGGCAGACAGTTATGGACTAAGGTCAAGTGAGGGTCAGAGTGAACATTTTTAGTTCTTTAGTTTTTTTAAACAAAGGTGCTTACTACAGCGACAAAAGAAGTCACTAGTGTGATGAGTAAAGAGTAAGGCAGGGAAGAATCTTCCAGGTGGCCCTCTGCTCAGAAGTTGTTTTCTTTACAAAAGCAGAGGAGGTTGTTGATTCTTCCTTTCTTCTCAATGCGCCATCCCCATCTCTACCCTGCTTGTCTCATAAACCAACCAAACCAGCAGGGAAAAATGCAGTCGTATCTAAGCAGCAGCAGATGACAATAGCTTGCAAAGTCTTAAAGAGGGTGCTGCTCAGGACCACACCTCCTTACACTTCCAGAATGCCACAGTAATGAACCAGAATAGCCCACACCCTTGCAGACAGAGGACTGAGAACTCACACAGACTGATCATGTAGCTTCGCTTAAATGATGCCTGGAAACAGGTCTGCATTGTTTGGTTGTACTACTAGGGCCATACTACCACGTGAGCATTTGCTTATGGAATGTGAGAAATACAAACCAGGAACAGGCCTTGTTCAGGTACCTGTGTGTGAACTGTGGCCTAGCCACTCAAAGTACATGAATCTGAACACAAATGTCCATTGTGACTACCCAGTCCAGGCACCTCTGCTTACAGTCACTGAAAACAGTCTCTTCACCTTTTATAGGACAAAGTCAATGCAAAGGATTAGCCAAGAATACTTGAGTCCACATGATGGAAGGAACTGGATGCCATTTAATGAATAAGTAATTTAAGCATAAGTATACATACCTAGAAATAACTATATGTGGTTTGGGCTTTTATTTTAATGTGTGTTTTTTTTTGAGACAGGATCTTATTCTGTCACCCAGCCTGGAATGTAGTGATAACCTCAAGCTCCTGGGCTCCAGCGATCCTCCCTCCTGGGCCTCCCAGGTAGCTAGGACTATAGGCATGTACCACACCCAGCTAATTTACAAAAAATAATTTTTTTTTTTTGGGTAGGAACGAGGTCTCACCACCTGCCCAGGCTAGTTTCAACCTCCTGGCCTCAAATGATCTTTTCACCTCCCAAAGGGCTGGAATTACAGGTGTAAGCCACCATGCAGGGCCCTAAGGTTTGGTTTTGATGTTAATTTCCTCTTCTTCTTCATGAATTCGTTGGCTAAGAAACTGCTTATTTCTTAGACTTTGCATTACTCATCTCCATTGAGCACTGCAGTCCCTGCTTCAAGCTGAGTGCCCCCAGACCAGTAGCCACAGGGTGAGGTTCAACTTGGGGGCATCTTCAGCCTGGCTGCAGGAGCTCAGCCACTGTCCTGAGACTTTGCTTCAGCATCATGCTGGGAATTCTTGAATTTCGATGTCCCACGCCTTCATCTTCTACGTTCTAGTAACTTCTTGAATAGGGGTGCGTAGGAAATACATTTTTTTGTGTGTGTGTTTTGCCTAAATGTATATACTTCCTTCAAATTTGATAGTTTGGCTAGGTATAGCATTTAAACTGTAACTATTTTACTCAGAATTTTAAAGGCAATTATCTTGGATTCTATTTCTATTTCTGACCCTTTGGCCAACCCTTTATTTTTTCCCTTTTTGAAAGCTTCTAGTATTTGTTCTCAATGCTCATTATTCTAAATTTCCCAATCATGAGCCCTTAGTAGGACCTTTCAACCTGGAAACTCATGTCCTTCAACCTAGAGACTGTTTATTGTATTACTTCTTATGTTTGCTGTTTTTTGGTGAGTTTCTATTAGCTAAGTTTGAGCCTTTTTGAGTGATCTTTAAATTTTTTTCTTTTCTGTTTTTTATCTCTGCTCTTTTTATTGTTCCTTGGAAATTTCTTCAACTTCATCTTCCAGTTTTTCTATAAAGTTTTCTTTCAGCAATCATCTTTTTAATTTCAATAATTCTTTCCTTTTCTTTGAATATACCAATTTTATAGCATCTTATTCTTGTTTTATTAATGTAATTTTTTATCTTTTTAAGGAGAGAGAAATCACCGTTTTAGTTTTTATTTTTTCCGTTTTCAGCGTGATTCCCCCTATTGTTGTTATCAAGTGCTGTGTAACACATTTCTCCCCTCCTCTCTGAAACTTCATGGCTTACAGTATCATTTATTTTGCTCATGAACTTTCAACCTGAGTGGGGCTGAGCAGGTTCAGCTCATCTTTGATCTATTCAGTGTCAGCTAGGGCTGGAATCACCTGAGGTCTTCTTCCCTCACATCTGGTGTTTGGTTTGAACACATTCCAACAGCTGGGGCATCTGTCTCTAGCAACATGTGGTCCCTAAAGCATGGAAGCTTCATGGGAATCAGACTTCTAATTTGATGATTCAGGGCACCTAAGATGTGTATCCCATGAAAGCAAGAGCTGAGTGAAAGCTGCATTCTTTGTATGACCGAGCTGCAGAAGTCGCATAATTGCTATTTCCCTTTTTCTGTATTGCAGTGCTGTCCAATTAAAATATACTGTGGCTGGGCGCAGTGGCTCATGCCTGTAATCCCAGCACTTTGGGGGGCCAAGGCAGGTGAATCACCTGAGGTCAGGAGTTCAAGACCAGCCTAGCCAACATGGTGAAACCCTGTCTCTACAAAAAATACAAAAATTAGCTGGACATGGTGGCATGCACCTGTAGTCCCAGCTACTTGGGAGGCTGAGATAGGAGAACCACTTGAACCTGGGAGGCAGAGGTTGCAGTGAGCCGAGATGGCACCACTGCACTCCAGCCTGGGCAACAGAGTGAGACTCCGTCTCAAAAAAATAAAAATAAAAATAAAAATAAATAAATAAAATAAATAAAATATATCATGAGCCACATGTGCAATTTCAAGCTTTCTAGTGGCCACATTAAAAATGTAAAAAGAAATAGATAAAGTTAATTTTAATAATATTTTATTTAACTTAATATCACTTAAATATGTAATGAACAGAAAATCGTTAATGAGATAGTTTACATTCTTTTCTCATACTGTCTTCAAAGTCCAGTGTAAGTTTCGTACTTACAACACAGCTCAATTCAGATGCTAAATTCTTTTTTTCAGATGCTGAATTTCCAGTAGTTAATATGAAATATAGTTCTGCCAAAACAATAAAGCTAGAAGAAAAACACTTTACATTGCTTCAGTTTTTAGATTTAAATTATTTAGAATTGAATAAAATTATTATTTCAGGTCTTCAGTTGTAATAGCAACTTTTCACTTACTCAACAGCCACATGTGCCTAATGGCCACTGGCAACCATATTGGGTGGTGTGACTGCTAGTTGAAGTCCCATGTAGATTCAAGGGGAAAGAAGATAAACTCCAGCTTTTAATGGGAGAAGGACAATGTTTTAAAGAAAAGAAGCAGAAGTATTGTGGCTGTTTTTGGAAAATGCAATCTGCCACACCCTCTAAGTTTCCCTTTTCCCCTGGTTTATTTGCTTTGGTCTCTATATTTCATGGTAGAGACTTTCCCCAAATGTGTTCACATTGAGACTGAAACTCTTCGAGGTTGATTGGAGGCTGTATGTAGGGGGGAAGTCTGTCTTTGGTAAGCTTCATGGAAGGGTGATTGACAGGGGCCAGGTCATCTTGCTGGGAACTCACCACAGGTCAGCATCTGCTGGTTGTTTCTCTTAGGTCAGTTTCTTCTGAGAAGGCTCAGCCAGTCTCCTTAGGATATATAAAGGTGGTTGTCAGTGTTCTGGAGGCAGAGGAGGAGGCAGAGACAGTTTAAATGTTCACCAAATGTCATCATTTTAGTAAAACAACTTTCTGGTGTCTGTACCAGAGACTCTCTGATCTAATTATGCAAAGAATCAACCTCCCAGGGCTTGCTGGGTTGGGAGGAGCAGTCTCCTGACGGCCACAGGTAGGGTGGGGAATCAGCGGATCCTCTTCTTCATGCTCCACCCTCACCCTGCCTCCTGAGGAAGGTCCCTGAGCCTTCCTGGGGCTCTCTACTGTGATGCAATCCCATATCAGGGGCGCCCCTTCCACAGGCTCTTAGGGTTCATGCTTTTTCCACTCCGCTAAGCCAGTTATCATTCATATATCCACTTTGCATCCACCAAATATTTGGAGACATCTGTTGTCTGCTGTCTTCTCCTTTCCTGTTTTCTTTGTCTTTCATGTATTTCTTTGCTTATTATTTTAGTGGGATTCTAGGAGAAAGCAGAGATAGCCTAATATGACAATGCCCACCAGAAGGAATGTCAAGGCCATTTGGTGCCCTAGGACTTCTAGCTGTTGAGGTCAGCAATTGTGCTGCTTTAAAAATAAAAAATTAACGTGAAATTTCACTATAAATTACACATTACTCACTACAGACAATGGACAACAGTCAGCCAGTTGATAAATAGTAAGCAACTAGTATATGCCAAGCATTGTCAGCGTTCTGGGGATAAGGTGGTAAACAAGGCAGAAAAGGCATATAGTCCAGTGCTTCTCACATCATCTGGAGATTGGTTAAAAATGCAAATTCTGTAGCTGGTCGTGGTGGTGCATGCCTGTAGTCCCAGCTACTCAGGAGGCTGAGGTGAGAGGATTGCTTGAGCCCAGAAGTTCCAGGCTGCAGTGAGCTATGATTGCACCACTGCACTCCAGTCTGGGTGACAGAGCAAGACCCATTTACTTATTTATTTATTCATTTTATTTATTTATTTGTGAGACAGAGTCTCGCTCTGTTGCCCAGGCTACTAGAGTGCAGTGGTACAATCTTGGCTTATTGCAACCTCCACCTCCTAGGTTCAAGTGATTCTCATGCCTCAGCCTCCTGAGTAGCTGGGATTATAGGTGTGCACTACCACGCCCAGCTAATTTTTGTATTTTTAGTAGAGATGGGTTTCACCATCTGGGCCAGGCAAGTCTAGAACTCCTGGCGTCAAGTGATCTGCCTGCCTTGGCCTCCCTAAGTGCTGGGATTATAGGCATGAGCCACTGTGCCCGGCCAAGACCCCATTTATAAAAATAAAAATATAAGAATATGGAATTCTGTTTCAGTAAATCTGGGATAAGGCCTGAGATTCTACTTATAGAGAAGCCTTTCTCCTTTATTCCCCCCGAGTTAACCCAACCTCTGAGTGCTTCACTCTCAGTGTGAACAGAGGAAAGTCTCTAATGTGAAAAATGAATTTTATTACAATGCTTACTAATATCCTCTGCCTGTCTATGCTTTTAAAATGTTTTTACTTGGCCAGAAGTTGGTTAGTGGCCTTTTGTAGGTTTTTGTACCTATTGTGTTCATTGGCTCCTAGAATCTCAGGAATGAAAGAGACCTAAGAAGTTACCTAGTCTAGACCAGGTGTGGTGACTATGGTGATTATGGTGACACCCATAATCGCAACACTTTGGAAGGCCAAGGTGGGAGGATCCTTTGAGCCCAGTAGTTTGAGACCAGCCTGGGCAACATAGTGAGACTCTCTTTCTAAAAAGAAGAAAAAGAAAGATATCTAGTGCAAAATGCCATTTGTAATACTTACATTCCTGTGGATTAAGCATCACTTCCTGAGGTTACTGGCCCATTGTTGAGAGCCCAAAGGCGGGGTTGATGTGTAGTGGAGGATTACTATGCCCACTGGTCTAACTGTGGCTCATCCACATGTGGGCACAGATTTGACCCTAGGCAACCCCTATCTGTCCTAGTGGTTTCGGTGTCCTTACAGACATGTGTCACTAAAATCAAGACTGGGAGAAACTCAGGGACAGACCCCATGTGACATGCTTCTTGGTGCTTGGCACACTGTAAATATTCAGGAGCTTATTTTTGTATATGTTATATATATTATTCTATGTATTTTGTATATATTTCATCCACTGGATCTTCAATACTTAAAACACTGCCCATGTACCAGAAATATTAACATCATCTGACAGCTTGGGAGAATCTCAGTCCCTACCCCAGGTCTATAGAAACAGAATTTGCATTTTTAACAAGATCCCCGGGTAATGTGTGGGCACACTAAAGATTTGAGTAGCACTTGACCGTATGCCTTTTCTGCTTTGTTACCATAAAACTTTGTGAGTGCCGTGACAGTGTCTGCTGTATGCTGGCTGTTTTGTATTTGTGGACTGGCTGACTGCTGCTCGTTGCCTTAGGTCTTCAGCAAGCCAGGCTGCAGCTGGAAGAAAGGGATCTCCAAGTCAGTTTCAGGATGAGTGGGGAGAGGAGAGGATAAAGATGTCCTTGCTTTGTGCCTGGGATCTGTAACTTATTTGGAAGCCTCGGTAGTGAAAGCTAGTACTCCCTCCAAGATTCATCTTAGGATTTTCCCATCTGAAACTGACCTTTGGGATCTCTCCGTTCCTTCGGCGATCCTAGAAACTTGACACCATCTGAGACTCCTCCCAGCTCTGAGGTGACTTGGACATTAGAGCAGATGTCATGGCTGTGTGGATGCCTGGACTCCAGGGCGTTCTCTGCTGGTGGTGCAGGAGCTGTTTCTGGGGACTGGAATGTGGGGCCTGGCTCTTCCCCAAGCACGGTCTGCACCCTGGCTGTATTTCTCCTGACAAAGGCACTAGGGTAGGACGTATCCAAACCCCAGAGAGTTCGGCACCTTCCTCCCAGCCACGCTGAATTATTTCAAGAATCCCCCATAGTTTTCTTCTTCTCAGGATTTCGAGTGATCTAACTTGAGCATAGCTTTATATTAAAAACATTTTATAAATAATTTAACAACGAGGCTCTGAATAGTGTTATAATAATATTTTATTTTATTAATAATATATCAACTGAGAAATATAAAAATAAAACATCCCCTCAATAGAGCCATTGTACCGAACATTAATGACCATTGCCTGAATTGCATTTAGAAGGTATAGATGCTTGAGCCAAAGCCTTCCTTAACCCAGGACATACTCTGGGATAATTAAGATCACTGAAGCCTCATTACGAATGTATTTTGCTTAAAATAAAAATGCTTTCTCTAATTTAAAATAATACATATTAACTAAAGAGAATTTGAAAAACGTAGAAACTTTCAAAGAAGAAACAAAAATCACCATAACTCACCACTCAAAGGTAAGTGTTGGTAACACTTTAAATCTATTTTCTTTTAGTCTTTTTTATGCATATTATGTATTATTATATAAAATTGAAATTACTCTGCATAGAAAATTTTGCATCTTTTTTTTTTTTGAGACAGAGTTTTCTCTTGCTCTTGTTGCCCAGGCTGGAGTGCAATGGCGCGATCTCGGCTCGCCACAACCTCCGGGATCCTGAGTTCAAGCGATTCTGCTGCCTCAGCCTCCCGAGTAGCTGGGATTACAGGCATGCGCCACCATGCCTAGCTAATTTTGTATTTTTAGTAGAGATGGGGGTTCTTCATGTTGGTCAGGCTGGTCTCGAACTCCTGACCTCAGGTGATCGTCCTGCCTCAGCCTCCCAAAGTGCTGGGATTATAGGCGTGAGCCACCGCGCCCAGCCAATTTGGCATGTTTTTATTCACCTAACATTATGACAAACATTTCCACGTGCCACTAAACATTCTTTGAAAATATCATTTTGCTTTACCTATAGTGTTCTATTACATGGATGGCCTCTGTTTTTGTTGTTTGTTTTTCAATGACTCCTCTTTTGCTCGTCACTGAGACCATTTTCAATTTTTGCTTTTATAAGTAATGCTACAATCACTTTTCCCAGAACCTGTCTTTGGGAAATAGTCTGAGATTCATGCAAAATCTTTTTTTTGAGAGAGTCTTGCTCTGTTGCCCAGGCTGGAGTGCAGTGGTGCCATCTCAGCTCACTGCACCCTCCGCCTCCCAGATTCCAGTGATTCTTGTGCCTCAGCCTCCCGAGTAGCTGGGATTGCAGTTGTGTGCCACCACACCCACTTAATTTTTTATTATTAGTAGAGATGGGTTTCACCATGTTGACCAGGCTGGTCTCGAACTCCTGAGGTCAGGTGATCCGCTTGCCTCAGCCTCCCAAACTGCTGAGATTACAGGTATGAGCCACTGTGCCCGGCCACATGCACAATCTTTATTACTGGATCAAGTTGGGATTTAAGCTTAAGACTCTTGCTGTATATTTGCCCAACTGGTATCTGAAATAAGTTTCCAGTTTGCTCTGGCTTTATGGGACCAGTTCTTTGAAAAGCGCAGTGTCAAAAACCCCAACTCCGTTCAGCTGAGTGTTCTGCCTAGCTCATTTTCACTCAGTAGAAGGGAGATGGTGCCCATGGCTGGGCGGGAGGGAGGTATCAGAACACAGAGTAGAGGAGTGGAGAAGAGTTAGGAGTAAAGGCTAGGGATTCAATTAGATGGCATCAGTGTTTCTAGTGTCTAAGGTAAGGACAGATCCCACTGGCCAAACATATTACTATAAACTTCCCAGTAATGAGTTTCTCTGTCCATGTTTTCTTGTCCTTACCAGCTCATCTCTCTATGTGGCGTGCCCTCTCCATTTCCACCTCTGTTTTGTACCAGTCAATTTGCTTTTTCATCAACTGACTTGACCGTGTAACTTCTGAGAATCTAGTCACCACTCCTGAATTACTGTTGGCTGAGGTCAGGAGACAGGCACTCCACTACAACTGACAGACCTCATTCATTACTGTTATTAGGAAAAGCTAGGTAATGCTACGGCAACAACACCCAAATTTTAGTGCCTTTGTATAATCAAGTTGATTTCTCATTCAGGCAGCTCTCCTTCAATGGAGAGTGTGGCTTGACGAGCCAGTCTGCTTGGATTTCATGGCACCTTGATCTTAAGACATGATTTTTGGGATTACCATAGCAGGTAATGAGAGGACAGAAAATTAAGCATTCTCTTAAGTGCTTCACTTTGGAAGTGACACAGTTTTTGTCGAAACTAGGTGCATAGCCTCACTTAATTGCCAGGGATCAGGAAAATGTGATCCTCTGTATGTCCAGGAAGGAAAGAAGCTGGACATATTGGCAAGCATTATGTCCACCTGAATTATCAAAAACACCCTTAAACTATATTCCAAACACAGTAATTAGAGAAAAACATCATTATTAAATATATGCAAGCAGCATTGATAAATAGGGAATGATGAGAGCATCCATTATGTAGGCTTTATGTTTCCAACAGAATTTGTTTACAAATATGTGAAGCTGTATGCCTCGTGGCAAAAACAACTGCATCAAATTAACCTGGATGTCATAATGGAGCTCAAGGTAACCCAGGAATCTACTAATATTTCGAGATACAAATTGCATCACTTAAAGGGAGAATGTTATGATTTAGCTAATTGGGAAAGAATGGCAAGTAGGTTTCTATTTGCATGCCATCTCTACTTAATTGGTTGTAGACTGCTTGGAACTCAACTGCTGTGTTGAGAAGGACTCTACAGCAGCACTTAGGCTCAGTGGGGAAGAGCTCAGCCGTCCATTCATTCATTCAAAGAGTATTTACAAAGCACTTAGTAGGTAGTAGGCACTATACCAAATGCTGATACTTCCAGGCCACATGGAACTTACAGTATCAATATCATTTAGCAGCGTCTGTCCTGGGACGTGTGCTTATCTGTGTGTGTGGTGGGTTAGGGAAGTAAAGGCACGTTATTTACATCATATTTCTACCTCTGAGCTAATTTGACTGTTCAGTGGTCAGTTGGTGCCAGATCTAAGTAAGAGAAGTAATTGCTAATCTGCTGTCTTTCACAGGCACTCGCATAAGAAGGATGCTGGTTTTCAAGGGTTTTCCTCTTGTCAGAATGAATCCCATAGAACTAACCATATGCTCCTTCCCTATGACATGTGAAACTGAAGGCATAAGGATGTACCATCTCCCTTTATGTTTCTCTCTGCCTAGCTCATTCCTCTGGCTTCTATGTAAAACTTTGTGTGTTTTCATTCTTAAAGTCCCATATCCTATTTCCTGACACATAATTTTCTCTTTTCTTGAAAACTTAAGCTAGCAAATGGAAATGATATCAGTATGATTCTTTAACCCATCCCTGGACAGGAACAGGAGAACTGCCACCTTTCCTTTTCAGTTCCTTCAACAGAAGTGATACAAAGACCAGCGGGGTCTCCCAAGGGGCATCTTCTCAGCCTGGGCCCTGGAGTGGCTTCTCCATAGTATCTGTACAGTGAAACTCAAGTGGAATGGTACACTGCACAGAGAGGGCCGCACCAGGACCGACATGGTCAATTTCCGGTCTCCTGTCTTTCCTTGTTCTCATCAGCTTACTTCTCTTTTTCCCCCCAGTCTCCCTCATTCCAGACAGCACAGTATTTGCTTGGGACCCTCTCATGGCCTGTAGTGGGCAGCAAGTCAAGGACTGTGCCAGCCTTGAGCGGTCACAGGGCTGTTTAATGATATTGGGCTATGGCCAAATTTAAAGAGAAAGAAGAGGCCAGGCGCGGTGGTTCACACCTGTAATCTGAGCACTTTGGGAGGCTGAGGCAGGCGGATCATTTGAGGTCAGGAGTTCAAGACCAGCCTGGCCAACATGGTGAAACCCTGTCTCTACTAAAAATACAAACAAATGAGCTGGGCGTGGTGACGGGCGCCTCTAATTCCAGCTACTCAGGAGGCTGAGGCACGAGAATCCCTTGAACCCAGGAGGCAGAGGTTGCAGTGAGCTGAGATCGAGCCATTGTACTCCAGCCTGAGTGATAGAGTGAGACCCTGTCTCCGGAAAAAAAAGAAGGAAAAAAAAAAAAAAGAGAGATAGGTAGAAGAAAAATGAATCTATTTCTAAAGAAAAATAGGAAATACACCTTTACACATTTTTTCTTCTTCTTTATTATCTCTGTACCTATGTAATAAATATGATAAATCTAGGAACAGGTTATACAAAACATTTTCTCCATTGAGACTCACTGAATATTTAGCATTTATAATTATAATAATATATGCAATCATATTTGGCACTAGATATTAAAACACCAATGTCTATCTTCTAAAAGCCATTTCAGACCAATTATGGAAAACTTTTTGAAGCTGATTGTTTCATTGGCTTAAGGATCCTTTATTCTCTAAGTATTCATGATCCAGGTCCCCACTTGCACATGGAAGGAAAAGTCATTCTAACAAGTGACCACTTATAAAATCAGTTGCTACTCGAACATCTCTCCCTGTTTCACACGAAAGTTTTAACCCTGCCCATTGGGTCAATATCTTTTACATCTTTGGCTTTCAGATAATTTCAGGGTGTGAGAAACATTTGACAACACTAAGACAAATAAAATGTAAATGGATGAAAAAGTAAAATTGCAAATCTTGCAGAAGACCCAAGCTTTCATAAAGTTGTCAGTAGTGATTACAGAACTGTTCCAATCATGGGCAAAGCATTTGGCAACTAGAGATCTGGCAGAGCTGGATTAAGTAAAAACTGAAGGACAGACTAGTGGCTCACGTCTGTAATCCGGGGAGGCAGAGGTTGCAGTGAGCCGAGATCACGCCACTGCACTCCAGCCTGGGTGACAGAGTGAGACTCCATCTCAAACAAACAACAACAACAAAAAAACTGAAGAAGATAAATGGAAATGGATAAGGACAGTATAGATGTTTTCTAAGAGAAATATTTGAGCCCTAAGAACACTGATGTAATACCCAAGTATTTAAAAAATGATCTGCTGTGTAATCTTACTGTGTGGCAAAAATGAAGTGAAAAGTGTCAGAGTTCATAGGAACTTCAGACATCGTTAGTCCAGCTGTCTCGCTTTTGAGATGAAGAAGACTTGGAGAGGTTGAACATGTTGCACAAAGTCAGGAAGCTAGTGAAGGGCAAGACTGGAGCTTGGGTCGGTCTGCCTTGCCAATTCCTCTGGTAATTCCAGCCAGAGTTGTGCTTGATTCCCCTCTTCTCTTATTTATTTATTTATTTTCTTGAGACAGAGTTTCCCTCTGTTGCACAGGCTGGAGTGCAATGGTGAGATCTCGGCTTACTGCAACCTCCGCCTACCGGGTTCAAGCGATTCTCCCACCTCAGCCTCCCGAGTAAGTGGGATTTCAGGTGCCTGCCACAACGCCTGGCTAATTTTTGTATTTTTAGTGGAGACAGGGTTTCATCATGTTGGCCAGGCTGGTCTCGAACTCCTGACCTCAGGTGATCCGCCCGCCTCAACCTCCCAAATTGCTGGGATTACAGGTGTAGAGCCACCGCTCCCAGCAGATTCCCCTCTTCTCATTCCCGCATTCCACCTATAAGCAAATCGTGGTTGCCCCTCTTTCAATGTATGCCTGGATCTGACTCCTTCTCCTTTCCCTGACTATCCCCCATGTCCATCCTCAGGTGTCCTGCATCTGGCTTCTGGCAGTGGCTTTCTAATTGGTCTCCCCATTCCCTTCCTTGTCCCTGTGTTGTCTGTTCTCCACACAGCAATCATCGTGACCCTTTTAAAACAGGTCAGACCTTATTCCTCCTCTGCTCAAACCTTCCAGTGGCTTGTCATCTTCCTCAGAATAAAATCCCAGGTCCTCCCAGAGGTTATAAAGTCCAACCAAATCTGGCTCCTGCTCACCTCTGTGGTGTGACCCGTATCCCATCCTCCCTCTCTGCGCTCCAGGCATCTGTCTCCTTTTCTGTTCCTCAATTCCCTTAGCATGCTTCCTCCTCATGGCCTTTGCACTTTTTTTCCCTCCTCCTGGAAGGCTCTTCCCTAGATAGCTCCCTTCCTGCTGGTTCTTTCACAGGTACGTCCTGCTGGTTCTTTCACAGGTACATAAGCTATTTGAGAGAACCCTACCCCATCACCCTTTTCTACTTAATTTTTCCTCATAACAAAAAGAATCAATACCTGAAATGATATGGATTTATGTTTATTACCTGCCTTCCCCTATCAGAATCTAAGTTCTACATTCATCGTATGTTTTCAGTGTATTCATCAGGCATTGTATCTCTTTTGTTTGCAGGCACTGTTTGAACACGAACGTGGTCAATGCTAAATAAGTAATTCTTGAATAAACAAAGAAATAAATAGCATGAATATGGAAACGAATAAATTTTGTTATGTATATTGGGGTTTCGTGTAAGAATTTGTATTAAAAGTCAGTCTGTTTTGCCCAGTGGGCTGGTGGCACGTGTTTCTGTCCCTCCTCCGCACTAGCACATTGTCGGGTACTGCATGGATCCATCCTGAGCTCTGCTCTTGTCCCCCCTTGCCAGGGTGAAGCCTCACACGGGGAACCAGAAGGCCATCTGGGTCCCTGGTTCTCAGGTTCTAGGTGACTCAGTGGGGCAAAGTCATTCGTTCAGAGCCTCAGGATCTCAGGGTTAGGAGGGTGCTGGGAGTCTCACTCAACCAGAGCCATTGGGGCTGAGAAGAAATCTCTTACATGGGAGAAGGACTAGTTTCTTTTTTTTTTTAGATGGAGTCTCGCACTGTTGCCCGGGCTGGAATGCAGTGGCACAATCTTGGCTCACTGCAAGCTCTGCCTCCCAGGTTCACGCCATTCTCCTGCCTCAGCCTCCTGAGTGGCTGGGACTACAGGCGCCTGCCACTACACCCGACTAATTTTTTGTATTTTTAGTAGAGATGGGGTTTCACCGTGTTAGCCAGGATGGTCTCAATCTCCTGACCTCGTGATCCGCCCACCTCGGACTCCCAAAGTGCTCGGATAACAGGTGTGAGCCCCCGTGCCTGGCCAGCAGTGCGTTTTCTGTCAGGGTTTACATATACGGTTTCTGGTCTTTTGGCCCCGCTGGTCATACTCTTGTATTGTGGCCAGAAGGGAGGGTAGAAATTTGGTCTAAGTCGTCAGACTTGTAGTGGGAAAAGAGGTTGAAATTCCTGGACAAAGTCAGCCTTCTTGAATTTCTTTGGTGTGTACATGTTGGGGGTGGGTGATGGGGGTGAACATTTGGGGTGTAATGGGGGGCTGTGCAGAAAATGGATGCTTCCATGTAAAGGGACTGTGCTGTTTGGGGATATTAGCTTTGAAAGTTTGAACAACATTTAAAGACTGATGATTTTGAACATTATTATCAATTAGCACTGGAGAAGGGAAATTTTGGGGCTGTGTGAGGTGGGGAGATGGGGAACTCCGCCCACAGTAAGGGCAGTTGTTAGTGCCAAAGGAAGTTAGAGGAAGTTAGGCCAAGCCTCAGCAGGATCTTTTTTTTCCCCTCCCCCCCCAAGATGGAGTCTTGCTCTGTCGCCCAGGCTGGAGTGCAGTGGCGTAATCTCGGCTCACTGCAACCTCCGCCTCCTGGGTTCAAGTGATTCTCCTGCCTCAGCCTCCCAAGTAGCTGAGACTACAGGTGCCTGCTACTATGCCAGACTAATTTTTGTATTTTTAGTAAAGACAGGGTTTCACCATTTTGGCAGGATGGTGTTGAACTCCTGACCTCAAGCAATCCACCTGCCTCAGCCTCCCAAAGTGCTGGGATTACAGGAGTGAGCCACCGTGCCCAGCCATCAGGAGGAGCTTCTGATTCTGCCCACCAAGAGGGGCTTGGGGCACGGCCCAGTGCAGGGGGGCAACTGCACCCCACGGGCAGGCTGAGTAGCTCTCTTCTCAGGGGCGCTTAGGTGTCTGGGAGCAGAAAACGACTTGAGGTGACCCGTTTGACTTTTCTAATTCTTCGATTCTGGGTTATTTCCTTAATTTCGGAGTCAGCAACACAACTCAGTTTGGTGGCTATTGATCTGAGAAACTGGCACCCGGAAGGGGATTTTCAGGGCAAGCAGCTTCCATCCTAGCTCCGGTCCCCTCCTCCACAACAGAACCGAGTGAACTGGAGAGTTCAGAGTGATGCTGCAACTCCATCTCCTACCCTTGGCTCAGTCCTGTAAACACTTGCCTATAATACTGTGCAGTGCGGCATTTCTCTTGCACTGTGGAATGAAAGTGAGCCTGGCCCTTTCCTCAAACCTCGGTCCTGATTGAAAGACGAGTGAGCCTACGAACTGCCATCTCCGGCAGCTTCCCCAGCTCCACAATATGAGGACAGGGTAATGATGTCCAATTTTGCACACTTCAGATCCATTAGTAGCAATTACCTTTCTCGAGGTGTTTTGAGTTAGTTTTAACATAGCATTCTTACAGTTGGTGGATAATGACAGTAATAATGTACACAACATTTTCAAGTCGCTGTTTTTAGCTACAATAACACCATTAGTAGGTTCTGTTTAACAGATGCATTTCATGCTAAAAGTTAAGGTTCTCATGATTCCTTTCCCTTCCCCCACATAGACCCTTAACTGCTGTTTTATTCAATGAAGATTTTTGCTCTGAAGTTTCAGAGATGTTTTTCTTTTTCTGAGTCTTCCTATTGAAACCGGATGGTTATGTCGCTGGTTTGATCTAGAATCATTCATTGTTTTGCTGTTCTTAATTATCTGTTCTTTTCATGACCTGCCAGGTGACCCAGAAATCCAAAGCTCACAAAAATGAAAAATACATGGATTTTCCAAAACTCGTGCAAGAGCCTGTGAGAGATCAGCAGGTTCTACACGATGCCTTCAGCCTTCAAGGCAGATAGGTGGCCACCAGTCTGCCCAGAGGAGGCAACTCCCAGAAGGGAGGTGTCAGTCTCTTCTAGTTACTTCAGTTGAGGTGTGTGAGTTTTGTTTTTTTTAACTCCCCTAATAATACAGATTTGTGTATTCACTCCTCCCTCCCCCCTCCCCCTACTCCTCCTTGAAGCCATCTCTGAGCACCCCAGGGACCAGGAACTCTTCTGTCAAGCCCTGCATTTTCATTGTTTATGTCCCTTTTTTGACACTTTCCTCTATGCCACTTCCTTCCATTCTTGCCATTTCTCCTGCTGTTTCCTACACAGCTGTTTTGGTTTTGTTGTGTCCATTTTGCAGTCAGTCATTTGTATGTGTTAGTCATTTGTATGTTAGTTTGATAATGCTGCTGCCACAACGTATCACAAACTGGGTAGCTTAGAATAACAGAAACTTCTTCTCTCCCAGTTCTGGAGGCTAGAAGTTCACAATCAAGGTGTTGGCAGGGTCCTGCTTCCTCCGAGACTCTGGTCGGGAATGTCCTTTCTCGCCTCTTCCAGCTTCTGGGGGTGGCCATTGGTCCTCGGCCTTCCTTGGGGAGGCTGCACACTCCCGCCTCTGCCTCTGCTGTCACGTGGCATCTGCTGGTGTCTTTGTCTTCATATGGCATTTTCCTCTTCTTATAAAGGACATCAGTCATATTGGATTAGGTCCCATTCTAATGACCTCGTCTTAACTTGATTACATCTGTAAAAGCCCTATTTCCAAATCAGATCACATTCACAGTTACCAGAGGTTAGGACTTCAACATAGCTTTCTGGGGGACCCAATTCAATCATACCCCATCCACCCTACCAGTAAATTGTAGTCTTCTTGAAGCCCGGAGTGTTTGGTGAACCCCCTTAGGTAGCATTTCCTAACACCTTGACTATGGAACAGCAAGAGTGGAATCCTGAGATTCTTTTTAAAAGAGAGTGTCCTGTTGTCAAATGCATTAGAGAAACACTGTTCCTATGCCCTGACCTGGGGACTTGAGATGCTCACTAGCCTACTAAAGGCTCTGAGGAATCCTGTGAAGACACCTGATTAAGTCAAGGTTATTTTCACTAGCTTTTTGGACCATGGTGGCTTTTTTTTTCTTTCTTTCTTCTCGGTTTTCTCTATTAGCAGCAATGAAAATACTTTGGGGGAAATAGGCCCATTAAATGCTGTTATGAATTGCCCAAAATGAGGTAAGCAGAATAATATGACATTTAGTTGAGTAATTTTTTTTATAACATGAAATGGGTGCTGAAGAATAGGAGGGATTTTTTTTTAAAGACTTAATTCTGAGAGATACTCCAGTTCAGTGGAGAGGTGGAGAGAATGGCTGCGAGTGCCCCATGCGCAGCCTCCTCTCCTGGCCCTGTAGGCTGTGCTTCCTCGCTTGAAAGTGGAGACAAGCACAGGTCTTAAAAATGGGCAGCGCATCATTACTATTCGAACCCCGTAATTCAACCACAAAAATCAGTGAAGTCAGTGAGTCCTTCTGCTATTCTGTGCTTTCAATCACAATGATTTTAAATGATGTGATAGAACAGCAAGCTGCCTGGGGAAAACTTGATTTTCTGCTTACATTAAAAGGAACATAACACTGATAATTTTCTAACAACAACAACAACAACAAATATTCTTTTTGACCCTTTCAATAGCATGTGAGTTCTTCATCTGTCTTTTTGGCAAAAGTTGAATCCCAGGTGGACTTCTTAGCAAACCTGTGAGGTTGTTTCCCTTCCCTCTCTGTCATTGGTATGATTTGGGGGGCAAATTCATTTTGACACTAGCCTGAGCCAAACCAAATTAGGAAGGTCAATCTCCTGGCAAAAATGCCACACATTATATCATAAAGCCAAATAAAAATGGTTTTTAGAATCACGGCTGTTTCCTCGTTTAATATAAAACTGATGTATTTATCACACGTAGATATGAAGGGCTATTTCACAAGAAGCATTATTTGTTTTTTAAAATATACAACTTGGAATTCATTACAGGTTCTCTTTAAATGGCGAATACTCCTGGTATATTTCAGTTAAGCTTTAATATTTGATATCAGCACCAATTTTCAGATCTATATTAGTATATAGGAGAGAGTGGTTAAGAGCATGGGTTTTTAAGTCAGGCAGACCTGAGTTCAAATCCTGACTGGCTTCATTCCTTGCTGCCCCCTATGGGCTTATACAGATGACTCGCTCTATTAGCCTCAGTTTTCTTATCTGTGAAATGGGACTCATGATACCTGCCTCAAATGGCTACTGTGAGAACTAATGAGATAAGGAATTTAAAACTCTGTTCCTGGTATGTAAAGATTTTAGCTTAATGCCCAGCATGTATATCATTTGCCACTGTTGTTATCTGCTACCTTATAATCATTCGCATTTTTCATTCATTTAAGAAATACTTATTTTTTATGACAAAGGTGGTATTACTTCTTTATTCAGGAGGTGATATCATCAGGCTCTGTGTACCCACACATATCTCATCTGGAATTGTAATCCCCATAATCGCCACATGTTGAGGGAGAGACCTGGTGGGAGGTGATTGGATCATGGGGGCAGTTTCCCCATGTTGTACTTGTGGCAGTGAGTGAGTTCTCACCAGATCTGGTGGTTTTATAAGTGGCAGTTTCCCCTGCTCTCCTCTCTCACCTGCCACCATCTAAGATGTGCCTGCTTACCCTTCGGCCATGATTGTAAGTTTCCTGAGGCCTTCCCAGCCATGCTGGAGTTCATTAAACCTCTTTTCTTTGTAAATTACTCAGTTTTGGGCAGTTCTTTATAGCAGTGTGGAAGTGGACTAATACAGTCAGTTTCCGCTCAAGTAGGGTGTTTAGTCTGAGGAAGAGAATAATGACCAATGCAGGTTAAACCATGCCTAGATTATATTACCAAATTGGGATGATATCTAAAAGGCATTTTCTGGTGAATCTGATGATTTTAAGAAATAGTTATTGAGTGTCTATTATGTGCTAGGCACTACTGAAATTGCTAGGGATATAAGAGAGAACAAGCAAGTTCCTGGCCTTGTAAAGCTTTCATTTTAGGGAGAGGCAGATGATGAACAAATTAATAAGCAAATAGTATGTCATGTTCTGAGGATGGCTACAGAGAAAAATAGAGCAAGGTACGTAGGGCATGCAGTGTGTGTGTGTGTGTGTGTCTGTGTGTGTGTGTTGGAGGGGAGGTCTGCGGGTTATTTTTACACAGAGTGATTGCGGGGGGGGGCCTCATTAATAATGTGACATTGGAGTAGAGACAGAAAGGAAATGAGGAAATAGATTTCAGGCACAGGGAGTGGGGAATGCAAAGGTCCTGTGGTAGGTGTGTGCTTGGTGTTATCTGAGAAGCTACAGAAAGCCAGCATGGCTGGGGCAGAGTGAGCCAAGGGGAGGATCATGGTGGGGGTGAGGTCAGAGAGGGAGCCTGGCAGGTGAGGGGGTCTTGTAGGAGCCGTAGCAGATTTGGGCTTCTATTCTGAGGGAAATGGAGCCACTGGTGAATTTCCAGCAAAGGAGCAATAAAATCGGACTTATGTTTCAGAAAGACCAAGCTGGCTACTGTATTGAGAATATATGAGATTAAAATACAAATGTAACTTGGGGGTGTGTGTAAATCGAGATAACGGGCTCTCAAAGAAAACTTTCTGAAGAAGGCGTTCTCTGATTCATTGCTTGCCTTTTTCTCCTTTCCCTAGCCCTAATTCCCTATTGTACATTCTCCATCTGTAGCTGCCCATTTCCCAGGGCCACTCAACGTCACTGATGTTGAGAACAGTGTCATATTAGCTCAGGCTGCCATAAGAAAAAGGTAGGTTCACTCTGAGGCTTCTTCTTTTGGTTTGTAGACGGCTGCCTTTTCACTCCATCCTCATACAGCAGAGAGAGAAGGAGCAAGCTCTCTCACGTCTCGAGGACATGAATCCTATCAGGGATCCTATCTGGGATCAAGGCTCCACCCTGATGACCTTCCTTAACCTTCATCACTTCCATAAAGACCCCATCTCCAAATATAGTCACATTAGGGGTGGGGCATCAATATATGAATTTGGGGAGGGGGACAAAAACATTCAGCCGATAGCAGGTAGGAAGTGCCATATTCAATAAGTTCAGTTCTTTTTACCACAATGAAGAGCGTGGCATTGAGCTAAAATGAAATCTATCACCTTTCTCTTAGGAGAAACCCAGCGGTCACCATTATTGGTCATACTGAGGCATAACCTAGTAGTAGAGTCGTGCCAGATGTGGTAGCATCTACCAGGGGATTGAGAGCTGGGGTCCAGGAACGTATCCCATGGGTCTCCATGAGATGATTTATCAGATTTCACTTCAACATGAAGGGCTTTAGGAAGAAACGGTCACCTGCATCCCCTGAGCAGGACTGTCCCAGGCAACTGTGCATGACACAGAGGCACCTGCCTCATGGGGCAAGTAGGGCTGAAAATCCAGCCTGGGCACCTCCTGCCCAGCTTTGTGCCTACCTGGGAGGCAGGGGCTATGTTCGCCTGGAGAGGGATATGCTTTTCTGATTCACGGAAGTGCCTGTGGGCCAGCAGCTGTTTCCTTACTGCAAGTGTCTGATTGAACATCAAATAATGTCTTCTCTGTCCTTAGAAGAAATTTCTCTCCAGTGTGAGTATCAGACATCGTTTTGGTTCCTTTGGACCCCTGGATTGTTTTGTCTTATGGATATTTACAGCTGCATTTTCCTCTTCCTATGGACTGTTAGCTTAGAGTTAAATTAGAGCCTCCCTGTAGCAAGTAGATGGGAGTTCATGGCAGGCATTTTCTGGGCTAAAGGCCCTTGTCTTGCAGGATTCCTGGCCTCTTGAAGTGCAATGGGTGGTCTGGGATACCTTGTAAATTTATTAATTTGATGCGCTGCTTGGACTGCATCATAAATCGAGTTTTGGTCTCCTTATTTTGGGGGATTATTATAAATTTGTATTCATTTCACAAATATTTGTTGAGTTTCCGACTATGTCTGTATTAGTCTGTTTTTGCACTGCTAATGAAGACATACCCAGGACTGGGAAGAAAAAGAGGTTTAATGGACTTCATATGGCTGGAGAGCAAGTGGAAGGCAAAGAAGAGCAAGTCATGTCTTACACGGATGGTGGCAGGCAAAGAGAGAGCTTGTGCAGGGAAATTCCCCCTTCTAGAACTATCAGATCTCATGAGACTTATTCATGATCACGAGAACAGCAGGGGAAAGACCTGCCCCCATGATTCAATTATCTCCCACAACAACATGTGGGAATTCAAGATGAGTTTTGGGTGGGGACACAGCCAAACCATGTCACTGTCCATAGTAGGGATGAAGACGACAGGCTAGGGCTCTCTCCTAAGGAATCTGCATGCTAATTAGAGAGGCTTAGACATTTCTCAGGTAAACAACTATCAGGATAGTTATAGGTTGGGACAAGTGTCATACAAGAAGTGAGCAAGGTGGCTGGCTGCAGTGGCTCACACCTGTCATCCTAGCACTTTGGGAGGCCAAGGTGGGTGGATCATCTGAGGTCAGGAGTTCGAGACCAGCCTGACCAACATGGTGAAACCCCATCTCTACTAAAAATACAAAAATTAGCCGGGCATGGTGGCAGATGCCTATAATCCCAGCTACTCAGGAGGCTGAGGCACGAGAATAACTTGAAGCTTGAACCTGGGAGGCGGAGGCTGCAGTGAGCCATGATTGTGCCATCTCACTCCAGCTTGGGTGACAGAGTGAGGCTCTGTCTCAAAAAAAAAAAAAAAAAAAAAAAAAAAAAAAGAAAGAAAAAAAAGAAGCAAGCAAGCAAGGTGCTGTCATGGAGAGTAACTGAGGATGTGTGTTGGAGGAAAGGAGGCTCTTTAGATAGAGTAGGCAAGGAAGACAGCTAAGAAGAGAATTACTTCACATAATGTAAATTAAGCCCTTAGCTTGATCCCTGATGTGCGGTCAGCTCTCAGTTCATAATAGTTACTATGGTTATTATTGCTGTTGTCACCTTTCCCTTATTATATGCTGCACAATGCGTGAAGGCAAGAAGAACACATTGCCAGAATTTTGAACAAATGGTGAAGACTTTGCAGATGTACCAGTGCTGGATCGTTGGGAAATTTCAGTTCATAGTAACTGAATTTAACTCTTTCTATCTCGAAAGACAGGCCTTGCTTGTCTGGTGGAACTATGGAAATTTGCTATGCATCTCATCATATTGGAGCTATGCATCTCCTAATTTGAGCCCTCTCTCCAAACCAACATCTTTAAGCATCAATCTGCTGTACCTACCCAATATCTTTAAATCTGGATTCTCCTGATGGTTATTGTAGTGCAAGTTTCAATTCATGTCTATTCAGAACCTAATGCAATTAGATCCAGAATTGATTTGGGGGCAGTGTATAGCTCAAGGCCCTTCTTTGCAGAGATTATATTCCATGTAGAGTAGAGTCATTAAACAGACAGAAATATAGCCCCTCTAACTTAATCTTTTGATCCCTCTCTGAGCTTGTAGCACAGTCAGCCTATGTAGCAGAAGAGGGAAGAATAAGGGCGTGAGGCTGGGAGTTTTGGTGAGTATAACAAGTTCACTGTAGTTTTAAGAACACTGAAAATTACCAGAACTAACCTGGTTGAAGAACTTGGAAAAGCAGAAGGCCTCCATCTTGCCCACAACTCAATGCCTTCCCTTGGTTACCTAAGGGAATGCACTTATGACTCTATTACCCAGCAAATTAGGAGAGTGATTCAGTCAGGTATATTTATCATGAAGAGAACTGAAGATAATTAATACACTGCATTGAATGCAAATTGCACCCACAGCACTTATCTCATTTTCAATTAGCACAAATGTTACAGCACTGCGGGCTTGTTATGGTTTTACCATGGGCTGGGTAATTAATTTCTGTGAGCCACATATCAGGCACCTGGTAATGCCGTTTATTAATAAATGTCACCCCAGGTATTGGTTTGTTAGAGGAGGTAAATAAATGGAATGTGCAGTTGTCTGCCCTGTGCAAATCTATTTTTACACCTCACTGAATCTTTTCACTTGTTTGTTTATTGACTAGAGTGACTACTGAGATTACAATTGCAAACAAAGGAAAATCCCCACCCTTAATGTGGCCTCGAAGGGGATTCCTTTTCTTCTCCCTCCAGGATCATCAGGCCAGTGAGTAGAGTTGCTTTAGAACGCATTTTCCAGATAAGACTCATGGGGGTAGAGTTAGAAACAGGGGACTTCTGGGGAGCCAACCCCACCTGACCTCAGCCTCACTCACTTATGCCGTATTAGGCACCTGTCTCCATCTGTGAGTGTTTGGGGAGCATGAGATCGTACAGGCCCTTTTATGGGCAGACTGTCCTATTCCTCGTTTCGGCCCCCTTTCACCTGCTCTGTTTCTTGTTACAGTCTTAGCTGCCGAGTCTGTGCCATGCGGGCCCCTGACAGTGTGGGTAGGACCTGGGGGCTTTGGAAAAGGGTTGGGTGTTGAGCAGAAGTCCCATATTTTTGTGAGATTTTCTACATTTTTCAACTTGCGTCCTCTCTCTCCATATTGGCAGGTGATATTATAATTTCTTGTCAAAAAAAAAAAAAAAAAAAGAAAAAAACAACTCTAATTAGCAATTTTTTACTACACATCAATGATGGACCAGACAGCTTTCAGAGCCTTTCAGAGGGTGATGGGCTCAAACTTCATTTTATCAAAGCCGTTGTGATGGTATCAGTTTTTCTGGGTAGACAGTTTCTTCCTTTTGTCCTGAATCATCTGAGACCTTAATCAGAAATCAGCAATTCCCACCCTATATTTTGAATTTTGTTGCTCCTTGAGGTGTTCCCTTGAGTATCCCATGAGAAGAACCACTGTGATCTGACTAACCGAGTTAATACATGTAAAGCACTTACCACAGTACCTGGCACTTAATCAGTACCCAGTGACGTAACCATGGTTGGCATGATTGTAGTTTTTATCAGTATTAGTTCTCTCATTTCATGTGGCCTAGGATCAATATTAGTATTGCTCCTGTTGGGAAAGACTGGCAGAGAGTGATCCTTTATTAATTAGAGCAGATATTTATTGAGCACCTACTATGGGCCAGGCACTGATTTGATGCTGCTGATAAAATAGACAAAAATCCTGGTCCTAATGAAGTATACGTTCTATTGGAGACAAGAAATAAATAAGCAGGGCGTAAAATATGTAGTATGTCAGAGAGTTTGAGTGCCATAGAGACATCAGATAGGGAGGAAAGACAGGAAGTAGAAGGGGTTTCCGTTTGAAATGGGACACTTAAGGGAAAGCCTTACTGAGAAGATGCCATTTGAGCAAAGACATGAAGGAGCTGAGGAAGCTAGCTGTGGGATGTCTGGAGAAAGAGCTTTCTAGGCAGAGGCATAGGAAGTGTAAAGGCCCTGAGACAGAAGGATGCCGAGGGCCTCAAGGAGGCCAACAAAGCCAGAGTGGAATGAGTGAGAGGGGGTAGAATGAGAGGAAGCCTCAGAAGTTGTGAGGGCTGGCCCAGGGTGGTGTCTCATGCCTGTAATTCCAGCACTTTGGGAGGCCGAGGTGGGAGGATCACTTGAGGTCAGGAGTTCGAGACCAGCCTGGCCAATATGGTAAAACCCCATCTCTACTAAAAATACAAAAATTAGCTGGACGTGGTGGCGGGTGCCCGTAATTCCAGCTACTTAGGAGGCTGAGGCGGGAGAATCGCTTGAACCCAGGAGGTGGAAGTTGCAGTGATCTGAGATGGCATCACTGCACTCCAGCCTGGGCAACACAGTGAGACTCTGTCTCAAAAAAGAAAAAAAAGTTATGAGGGCTAGGTCAGGGAGGCCCTAGTGGGAGATTTTAAAAACTTTGTAGTTCACGATGAGATAGGGTGCCACAGGAAGATTTTGGGCAGAGCAGGTACATAATGTGACTTAGGTTTTAAAAGGATCATTCTGGCCATTGTTTTGGAAATAGACCACAGAAGACAAGGGCAGAGCCAGGAGACCAGTAAGGAGGGTGTATTAGCTTCTAATTGCCACTATTAACAAATTACCACAAATGTAGTGGCTTAAAAACAGTACCCGCTTATTATTTTATAATTCTTGAGGTCAAAGTCCTAAAATCAAGGTGTTAGCAAGATTGTGTTCTTTCTGAAGGCTCTAGAGGAGAGTCCATTTTCTTGACTTTTCCCCTTTCCAAAGACTGCCAGAATTCCTCAGCTCGTGGCTCCTTTCTCCATTTTCTTTCTCTTTCTTTCTTTCTTTTTCTTTTTCTTTTTTTCTTTTTCTTTTTTTGAGACAGAGTTAAGTTCTTGTTGCCCAGGCTGGAGTGCAATGGCACCATCTCAGCTCACTGCAACTTCCACCTCCTGGGATCAAGTGATTCTCCTGCTTCAGCCTCCCAAGTAGCTGGGATTATAGGTGCCCACCACCATGCCTGGCTACTTTTTTTTTTTTTTAAGTAGAGACAGGGTTTCACCATGTTGGTCAGGCTGGTCTTGAACTCCTGACCTCAGGTGATCCACCCACCTCAGCCTCCTAAAGTGCTGGGATTACAGGTGTGAGCCACTGTGCTGGGCCTCCTTCCTCTGTTTTCAAAGCCAGCAGCATAGCATCTTCAAATGTCTCTCTTTCTCTGAGTTCTGTTTCTGTCACCCCATTGCCTTTTCTGACTCTGACCCTCCTCTTTACCATATAGAGACCCTTGTGATTATACTAGACCCACCCCATAATCCAGGATCATTCCCTTGTTTCGAGATCCTTAATCACATCTGCAAAGTCCCTGTTGCCATGTAGGATAACATATTCACAAGTTTTGGGGATTCAGTTGGGAACATCTTTGTAAGGCCATCATTCAGACTAGCACAGAGGCAGAAGCACGAATGCAGGTGAAAGATGAAGGTGGCAGGGGCAAAGATGATGACAAACAGTGGATCCTGGTGATGTATCCCACTGCCACACATCTTGGACCAATTTCAGTATGGAATCTTCCATATTATCTGGGCCTGTGGCAAAGGCATCCCCCTTTCCGTAATCATTTCAACTGATTTAGTGTCCGTTCCTCATCCCAATGGTTCGTGCACAAACTAAGGAACCGTAGACAGTTGGAGTGGGAAGGGACCATAGAAGCTATCAAGTCCCTATTGCCCCTTTATAAATTCCTACTTTTTCCTGGGGCCATTGAAAACTTATTGGAAGTTTTTCTTTTTTCAAGATTTTATTTTTTTTAAGAGCAGTTTTAGGTTCATATAGCAAACCTGAGAGGCAGGTATAGAGATTTTTGATTTACTCCATGACCCTACTCATGCATAGTCTCCTCCATTGTCAATATCCCCCACCAGAGTGATACATTTTTTACAATCAATGAACCTACATCAACACATCATAATCATCATAATCATTAGGGTTCACTCTTGGTGGTGTACATTCTATGGGTTTGGACAAATGTTTATTGACATGTACCCACCATTATAGTATCATACAGAATATTTCCATTGCCCTAAAAATCCTCTGTGGTGTAGTTTTTACTAACTTTATCTGTTTATTCTTTTATTCATTCATTTAGCATTTACTAGGCATCTGCTGAGTGCACTGCTTTGTGCTATAAAAGCAGAAATAAAAGATATAAGAGTCATGATCTTTATCTCCAGGAGCTTGCAATGCATTTGGAATCAGAGAACAATTATAGAGCTAAATATAAGTAAGTGAAAAATCAAATGTTAAGATTTATGCATCAGTACAAAGGGAGTGAGGAATGTGGAGAGGCTTTTTGGAGGAAGTAACAGGTCATGGATTTTTATTTTGTAATTGGGGCCAGTCAGAAGATTGCCAGCTTTTCTTTTTGCTAAGAATGGGCATTAGAATAATTCTTACCATATCTTATTGCCTTTATTTCATTTTAGGTAGGATATTTAAACATCCAAGATTTAAAAAGGACATGATCTGAGGATGGAAAGTCCTTGATCTTGGACTCCAAGCTTCCAGAACTGTGAGAAAATAAATGTCGTTGCTTAGGTCTATTGGAAAATACTGGTCTCTGGTATTTTGTTACGGAAGCCCTAGCATACTAATACAGACACTATTCAACCCAGTGTAATGCTTGATATGCTTTTTTTTTTTTTTCCCCCAAAAAAAAAAAAAAAAAAAAAAAAAAAAAAAAAAGCTTAGATAACCCAACGTTTGATGGAGGAATTCCAAATGGATTTCAAGATGTCTGTGTTACACCTGTACCTTTGTTACCATTTGCTTCATATCTATTCTTACTTATCTTGCCGTGCTTGGCGGGGAGGGGGTTGGGGGATAGTGAATGTTTTCACACAGGAAGCTGTGAGATGGCGGCACCCAGCTATACATTCTGCTTAGGTGAATTACGGATTTGCCACATTTAGAGTTCTCTTGAGTCTCAGGTTCAGAGGACATGTGTACACATGGGGGTCAGATATATGAGGGGAGGGCTGCCGTGGGGTAGGAGCTCTAACAGTACCGTTTTCCCTGCTCCTAGCCTCATTATCGCTCTCCAAGGACCTCGATCTCACCCAGGCCAGCCCTGCCCCCTTTCTGCACCCAGTAAACATTGCCGGCCTGCTTTCTCATGAATATGGATTTCCATCATCCCTCACTGTAGGGATAGATGTTGGGGGCAGAGCTGTTGATTACATTTCCAGCCAATCATTGCCCATTAGCAGGGAATAGCGGTGGGCATTATCCCTCTTCAGTGAGGAGCCATTTGCATTTGGTTGGACCCAGCTTTCTTTCTGAGCATCTACGGACCCTCAGCGCACTCAATTACTCCGGCATCCGGCCCTTCCTCTTTCGCTTTCTAAGTGTCTTGATTGGATTGGCCAAATAGCTTGGTGCTAACTACAGCTGTTTAGCATATCCCTGGGTGGAAGGTGATAAGGACCGCAGGGCTTGAGTTGGCTGTAACCTGCAGAAACATATACCTTTCCCTTTCTGCCCATACTGCCTTCCGCCCTCCTACTGAAAGAATCCGCAGAGGTTTGCAGGGAATAGCCCCAGCAGGCAGTAGGGTACGGGCTCCATGCACTTTGCATCTTTTGGGGAGGTCCCTCCTTCTAGAGTTCTCTGTCTAGTGCTCTTGTCCCCCGGAGATGTTGGTTTCCCGACTGCCCTGGGGGGCCTGAGGGGTCTGGCACGGATAGATGGTAAGTTTCTCCTACCATTTGCGCTTCTGGGAAAGAGGAAGGAAGTGGATCTAAGCAGAGTCCTCTGGGAAAGCAGGTCCCCTCCCTACGGGAAGTTCCGGCAGCGCTTCTGGGCCCTATGGGAGAATTGGAGGCCTGACCTGGGAGACAGGCATGTTTCTGTCCTGCTCACAAACCTTGGTCATCAGTAACCTGTGAAGACAACTGAGAATGACAGAGGGTCTCCTTCTTTCACAGGATCATATCATCTTCAACTCCCTTCTGCTGCCCATGTTCCCCTGGAAAGCCCTCCTCCAGAGTCAGAAACATTTGTTTGCTCTTGTTAAGGCTGGAGCCATTTCCCCTCCCTCCTCAGGGCTTCTCCCACCCCTTAGCTCCCTCTTCTTCCGTGTTACTAGGGATGCTGTTTTGTTTTCTTTTCCTCTTCTGTTTTGCCCATTCAAGAAAATGAAAGTGAGCACCTGAGAAAGAGCGGGAGGCAGAGGGGGAAGAGAGACTGTGAGCACCAAATGATCTGAGCGTGATAGAGGAAGGTTACCTGTGTGTTTGTCAACAAGATGAAATAAATAAGAGAAAAAAAAAAGAAAAAAGAAAAAAAAGACAGCAGTCAAAGGCAATCAAATATGTATTTAATTAAAGCAAACATAAAAATAAAAGTTACATGTTGAATCAATAAACAGCACTTTTTTCTACATGCATTTTGAACAAGACAGATCAGAATCTTGCATGATGAAGACATAATGTGTCATAATAATTAGGAACACAGACAAAAGAACAGCTAATCAGCATGCAAATGTATGCAGTTCTGGTGATTCAGATGAGGCAGATTTCTACCTCTTTTTTGCTTGATTCATCTTCATTGCTAATCATCTGAAGGCTGCCAAATGTTCACTGACACTAATGTATTATAGGTCAAGAGAGGCAGGTCTTCACCTATTACCCCCCCAAACAATATGCTTCCCTTCCCTGTTTCCTCTTCAGGATTTTCAGCAATCACTGCCAGATGCAATCAGACTCCTTGAATAGGAGCAACTGAGGCTTGTTTGTGGCTCGGATTCATTAGAATCAGGAGGCTGAAGAAAGGAATAAATTACTTAATTGCACAAAAAAGTTGCAGCCAAAGTGATGGTGAGAGAAACTGATTGTGTAGATACGCATTAGGCCACTCTTGGAATGGGGTGTCTTAGAATAGCTGGTAGTTTGGCCTCACAGATTCAGACAGATTTGGGTGTCCTCCAAAACAGATGGCTCCACATACCATCTATTCTTCTCTTTGTCAGGTTTTACCATTTATTTGATCTTGGTCCCTCTCTGATGCTGGTTGTATTAGTTGTAACACAAATATGCATTCAGATCATATCCATTTAGTCTGGCCTCTCCCAACTTTTGTTCTTCCTCTTTTTTCTTTTTCTTTTTCTTTTTTTTTCATTTTCTTTTTGAGAAGATGGTCAAGTTGAATTAAACCCTTGTTGTCCAACTCTTGAATGCTCCTTCACATGAAATGCAGGAAATGGGAAGATTGCACAGGCCTGCATTGCGGGGGTGTGAGCCCTAGACTGGAGGGAGGAGGAGGGAGAAGCTGCTCAAATGGGGAAAGAAAGAAAGAAAGAAGCTCTATTTTCCAACCACAGGGATACCTTCCTTGCCTCAAACTAACTCTTAATCCGTTAAAAAAAGCACAATATTAACCAGTGTTGTTCATACACAACCAAGGAAGAAGAAACAAAACCATGCAGAGCAGTCTCACAAATGCTTCCTTCTCTTTTCTCTGGCACTGTGGCACGTCCTTCCAGCCATGGGGCCTCTGACTTACACATTCCACTCAGGTTTTTGGTCATGTGCCCAACTTGCGGGTGGTCTTAAGGTCTTGAAGATGGAATTTCATTTTCTCTGTGAAGTTCCTGCATTGCTACTAGTTGTGTGTACGTGTGTGTTTGTGTGCGTGTGTGTGTGTTTTGGGGATGGGGTTGGGAAGAGGGAGGGAAAGCTTCAGTACAAGACAAGAGACACTGACAGGGAAGAAACTGGGAAATAAATTATTATGATTTATTTCTGTTTGGGAAGAAAAAACATTCAGAGAGGTAACTTTTCTAGTACTATTGAAAAGTAATTGGCAAAGTGGATTCACCCAGGTTTGTTCTGATATTTCTCTATCCCACCTCCCTTTGCTTTGCTCTTCCCTCTGCCAGACAATCCTTTCCCAGATCGTTCCAAGTCTTGGTGGTCTCATCAGTTATCTGCTCATCAATCTCATGATGTGGTCCTCAGAGGGGCCAGCTCTGCCCTCCAAAAGTCAGCTGGTGGGCACCTGTTCACCCCATCTGATTCTTGGGACTACATTTTTATTCCCTCTATAACTCTTAACATTATCTGAAATTTATCTTTCTAGTATGATTTATTTTTTAAATTTACATGTATGGTAGCTGTTGCCCATGTTAGAAAGTAGGTTTCTTGAGAGCAGGGCAGGATTGCCTGTATGTTTCAACTCCGTATCCCCAGTTTCTACACCTCTATCTGGCTTTCAGTAGGCATGCAATACATTTTTATTGTTTAAACAAGTTGCTTCTGAAACCTAATGCTGCCTAAGCGTCCTGACACATTAACGGTTGACTGTGAAAGGTTACCCAAGTTACTTTGCTGTACTGTGATGCCATAACAACGCTTCCTGGAGGCTAAAATGTAGACCATTGTTATCCTTAAGCTACAAAGACATTTTGCCCAATTCACCTCTCTAAGTTTGGTGCTCATTGGATGGGTGACCATGGGGCTGACTTCACAGAAAGGAAAGACATTTGTTTTCCTGAATTCATTGTCTGTGTTCAACTTAGTAGGAACTGGGAGTCAGCCATTATTTTTATATATATATATATATATATATATATATATATATATATATTTTACACACACACACAAAGTCAGCTATATATTTCTGTATGGTCCTTTAGGTGTGGGTAGGAACCACTGAGAGGTCTCAGCAGTGTGAGAAAAGTGGAGAGAGAGAAGAGGAGGAGAATGAAAGGAGAGAGGAGAAAGGAAAGACGTTCTAGACAGTGGGGGTTAAGTGGGCCCTGTGTGACCTGACACACTGTCCGGTGTCATTTACTGCCTTATTACAGACACTAGAGGACACTGTAAATGGACCCCACAATGGCTGGAATATGGAGTGAAATGCCAGGGGGGTCCCTTTTAAGTGCTCAGACATGGGTTAACTGCTTTTTCTAGGAGCTGAATAAACAGAGAGGGTCACACAGAAAAACATTTATTTCTCTGTTTTGATCATGCCCTTTTAAAGTACATGTTCTATAGATCAAGATTCCAGCTGCTAGGAGTTCCCTCTCTTAGCCCTGAGCCCCCAACCAGGGCATCGTGTTAGTGGTACCTTTCTTCAGAGAAGTGAAGACGTTTTTTTCTGCTGGTTAGAGCATTGCTTTGATTTTATTTTATAACAAAATAAAACAAATTCTTCCTTTTCTGGGAAGAATTTTATTTATTATTTTTCTCAGTCTTACCATCGGAATGATTCCTTTCTTCCAGGAAACTCAGTGAGGCGTCTTCCAATGGCCTTGATCCCATTTCCAACTGCAGGGGACCCGTGGAGTCACAGACTTGTTGGGGGTGGGAAGTGGAGTAGGGTGCAGGTTCTGGGTGAACAGCTCAGCTCTGGGCATTTTAATTCCATGTGGAGCTGGCAGGGAGAAGGCCAGAGCAGGCCCCAGACCATCTAATCCCTTATCATGAGGGCCCCAGCTCCATGCCAAGAACTCGACTTTTGGAGAATGGCAGTTGTCTTGGGGGAGGCTCTCATCTCTGCAGGAAGCCAGCAGGCAGAATGGACACCACCAGATAGAGCCTTCTGTAGCCCGTCCAGAGGCATCTGATTATTCAGTTGATTTTTTTTTTTTTCTGGTCCAAATAAGCCTCATATCCCTTCATCAGAACAAAGCTGAACTTTCCCACTCCCCGGCTGGCGGAGATAGCTGTCTTAGGCTCCTTGGAAAAAGCTCCATGGTTACCTTTCTTTCCCATTTCCTTAGATCTTTTTGTTTGTTTGTTTGTTTTCTTTCTCATAAAGTAAGAAAGACATTCTTCTGCGCCTTGGCAGACAGCTGTCCGCGGTCCTTCTTCTATTGGGGTCTCACCGTTGGCCCCCCAAACCCCTCCCAGTCACAAAGCGACAAATGCTCCTCCTACCCTTCCTTTCACATAGGAAGGAACTGCTCTCTGAGCCGGCAAGTGAAACCTTGGCACCCTCTCAAAGAAACCTGAAGTGAGAAGGGTTCAAGAGGGAGGTCGCTTTGTGTGGAAAAGCTCCCGCCACAGACCTCTCCACCAGCCTGGCGGAGGGCCTCCCGCAGGGGCACCGGAGAGATGGAAGCCCATTCACACTGGGTATTGTGTCCACCCTGGCTCCTTAGCCATTACTGTAACTTTAAACAGCTCAAAGAAAAAGATTCCCATGGGATACAGGAGAAACCTATTCCCATCTCCCCTCCCATCCATCTGTGATATGGACTTGGGATTTTAGTCCCAAAATGCTTTATTTCCCCTCATCTCCAAGTTGGATTACCGACCTTCTATCTGTAAATGCCACCAACTGGCTTCTCTGTTCATGTCTCAGGGTTAGCACAAATACACATTTATTGCAGGGTACTAGGATATGAGATAATTCAATCAGTGTTCTGTTGGAGTCTAGTAAGGAAGAGAGACATGTGAACAATGATCTTACAGTGCTGAGACAGGTGGCTGGATGTCTGTGGCTTATGCCAGGAGCTCCCTAAGAGAAGCTCCCCTCTGTACAGCACCTAGTCTAGACCCGTGTGCAATAGGGGTTGTCAAAGGCTCATTGATCTTGGTGACTGATGGTGAGCAATGCCTCCACCCCTTCTTTGGCTCAAGCGTAGGGAAGTTGGTGTTAAAACTGAGTTAGTGTGATCACTGGAACAATAGAGAACCACCCTGAGCCCCTTCTTATTTTACTCATACAAAGTGGCGACCAGCGTGGAGAAGTGAGAAGAAAATTTCCACAAACTCGTGGGAACAGGGTGCTGTCCACTTTGCTCTCCACGATCACTGCTTTTATTGAGAAGTTGAACGGTGAGGAGTCCATGGTTTAAGTGACCGGCTCTTGGATTTAAATGTTTTCATTTTCTCCTAGAAGGAGAACTTTTCATGGCACTGGTGGCTACTCTCAGAAGATGATCACTAAAGCAAAAGGAGATCAGATCTCTGCTGAGCCATTCACAGCTCAGGCCATCTGCTGGAAAAGCAGAACGAGAAGGTGGCATTTTATCCTGGTGCATGAAAGAAGGGAGAAAGAAGAGGTTGCGGTGGTTGGCTTTTTGCTAGTAAAGAAAAAAATAAAGAGAGAAATAAGCATTTAGCCATCATTGTATATGGTTGGAGGTGAGCCAGTGCCCCTTTCTGATGGCTAATGTGCTGGCCCAGGAAACTTGTAAGCTAAAACTTTTCTATCTGTTGATTTAATGATGTATGGAGGATTCATATTTAAAAAGAAGGTTAGACTTATTGAATTCTAGGTCCCTATCCAAGTCTTAAAGTTCTGCTGGTCTATGAGTTAATCAACAACATTGGGTACCCACTCTGTGCAGGTGGGGTCTCCTTGTGCTGGCCCTCTCACCTATGGGTGAGCACTTTTCTCTAGTGGGACCTGAAAACCTAGATGAAGAAATGAAAGTAGTATGGTAAAGAGCATTGGGTGGTGGGGTCAAAGCCATTTTAGTTCTGATGGGTCAATGGTTAATTGAGTCACTAGTATGAATGGGCCTGGCCAGTGCCGGTGCAGAGATACAGGGATGAAGGAGATGAATGGGGGCGTGTGGACAGCCTCTGTGAGGAGGCCAGGCCTAGGTAGAGCCAGGCTTCTGCACCTGTGTCCTGTGCACTGCTTGTCTGTTGCTCCACGTCTGCAGATGTTTGGGGGCTGGTAGGCCCAGACCTAGACAGGCAGGGAGAGCTGCCTGCACAGGGAAGTCGGTGGCATTGCTATTATTTAGTTTTGAAGGAGGCCATGACTTTGTGTGTAAAACAGAGGTGAAGAGGCCAGGGTCCTTTTGTGTGGGCCAGGGCCTACGTCACCCTGCAATTCTCTGAAGACTCCTGAGGAACTTGTCCCCGCAGCTGAGCTCATGGCCTCTCTGCTGGCCTCCTCTCCCTGCCCGCCCAGGCTGCCTTTGTTTTGACATCTTTTTACTCTCCTCTCCATGTTTCCTGTTTTTGTGGATCTTCCCCTTCTGCTGTATTTTTCCTGTGTCTGTTTGGGCTCCCAGATGTTGTGGCCACTGGTTATTTTGGTAACTATCTGGGGCATCACAAGATCTTAAAAAAAAAAAAAGACAATGGAAAAATCCTATACTGGAAAAAAAATTTCCATACGTGTGTCCCAGGTTGGATAATAGACCATCCCAATGTTTTAGATGCATAGCTTGGGTGTTACAAGGACAGAGCCAACCAACTGAAATGTAGTCAAATCAGTTAAAACATTCACAGTTCTGTCATTTTATGCCATCTCCCTGGGGCCCATCATGGCACACTGTACATCACTGGCACCCACAAAACTTTGGTTGAATTCAATGTATTAAGTGCTGTACCCTCTCTGGAGATATATTTTTAGGTAGGAGGGTTCACAGACCTTTTAAAATACCTTTTCTCCATTAGCTGTCATTTTGAAAAAGCTGTTGATACAGTGATCCAATCAAATGGCAGTGGAGGGCATGCTTGTCTGTATATGCAAAATAAAAGAAATGCCACAGAAGACATATGCTGCTCGGATGGGGACTCTAATCCATCTCTGGCAGCAGGACGGCCAGCAGTGCCCAGGAATTTGGCCTGAGAGAGGCCTATATAGGAAGAGTCTCATTAGCGAATTCGGTGTGGGCCAGATCCTGCAGGTAGGTAAACTGTTTGCTTCAACACCATTTAGTCAGCTCCTCTGCTGGTGGCTGTGGCAGAGGCACAGCTGGGTCGTGGGTTCCTTCTAGAGGGGAGGGGGTGTCTTCTCTGCCCTGACCACAGATCACACTTCTGCCCAGAAGGCCGACCTCAGATGGTGCTGGCAGGACAACTTCTTCCTTATACACCACCTCTTCATACCCACCGCAGGGCAGATCCAGGCATAACTACTGACGCGTAACAATTGACGAAAATGATACAAGCCCCTCAGTGGCTTTTCTGACCACCGCATGGTTAGGAGAAAGGAACATGACTTGGATGGAAAGAAACTCAGGGTTCCAAGGGGCCAAGTGGCACAGCTGGTAGAGCAATGGGCTGGACGCCAGATGGGACTTCTCACCAGGTCTCTTCTTGTTCGTGAACACCCGACTCCACATCCAATCAGTGAGAAAATCTTATTGTCTCCACCTGCCAAACTATTTCTCAAATGTGTTTCTTTTCTTTCTATTCCATCCATAGGTGACTCTTGGGCTAACAGTTACATATTTAGGAGAAATAGCTATTCTGGCATTTCTCTTGTGAATGGGTATAAACCATCAAGTCTCTACAACAGGAAGGAGCCAGCCAACTGGTCTTGTATATTCCTTGTCATTTTTATGACCACAGTTCCTGGTGATTGTTTCATGTTTAGTGGAAACATTCATGTCCATTCCTATAGACATACGTTGATCTACAGAACGATCAACCCCAGTGATTTCTCCAGCTGTGTGGAATTGTTGTGAGGTGCTCAGGGTCAGGTTTTGGTGCCTCAGGTATGGTGTAGCTGGGGGGCTGTTCCTAAGCTCTTTCCTATGTACCTCTGGTGCCGCATGTTGCAGGTCAGGGACATTTCGGTAACAAGAAGGGCTGGCTTTTATTTTATTTTATCTTATTTTATTTTATTTTTTGAGATGGAGTCTCGCTCTGTCACCCAGGCTGGAGTGCAGTGGTGTGATCTCGGCTCACTGCAACCTCCGCCTGCCGGGTTCAACAGGAAGGAGCCAGTCAACTGGTCTCGTACGTTCCTTGTCGTTTGCAGGTAGGTAAACTGTTTGCTTCAACACCATTTAGTCAGCTCCTCTGCTGGTGGCTGTGGCAGAGGCACAGCTGGGTCATGGGTTCCTTCTAGAGTGGAGGGGGTGTCTTCTCTGCCCTGACCACAGATCACACTTCTGCCCAGAAGGCCGACTTCAGATTCTCCTGCCTCAGCCTCCCAAATAGCTGGGATTGCAGGCACCCACCACCACACCTGGCTAATTTTTGTAGAGAAGGGGTTTCACCATGTTGGCCAGGCTGGTCTCAAACTCCTGATCTCAGGTGATGCACCCAGCCCGGCCTCCCAAAGTGCTAGGATTACAGGCGTGAGCCATTGTGCCAGGCCAGGACTGGCTTTTAAATAGTAACCAGAAGAAGCACTAAGTGGAGAACTTCAAGAACGGGATTGGTACTTCCTGGGCTCCAAGGGGGCAGTGACTGGAAACCTCTCCTAGTTTCAGGATGATAATAATCATAACAATAGTAGCATTTGCTGAGGTCAGGCCCATGTTAATGATGCTTCACATGAATGAATGAAATTTAGTCTTCACAACAGCATCATAAAGTACAGTCTATCATCTTCATGTTATGGATGAGGAAACTGAGGCACAGAGAGGTTGATTAGCTTCCCCCAGGACATACAGGTGCTTCCAAATTTTGTCAAATTTGGGAACACCTTTATTATATTCTTCTCATATATTATTCTTAAATACCGCATGAATTGATGATATTAGGAGAACTCCTGGCAGCCATTTCAACACTAGGACCACCAGCAGTAAGTACTCACAGGATTGTGGACCATACAGATATATCCTGCAAAACCCAAACGAAATGTATCAGCAACTCAGCTTTTCCTTAGCTGAATCCCCAAAACACCCTCAGCCATTCCTGTACCATCAAAGTGGAAGTAGGAATGAAAGTCAGAGTGGAAAGAGAGAGGTCTTAACCAACTCAGTCGAAAATAGCTTATTTTTGCACATTTTATGAAAACATATGCTCATGTGAACACATTGCGAGGTCTCCTCCCAGGGCCGTTGACAGGGTCTGCCTGAGGGTGGGACTCTGAAGCTTCTGCTTATTAACTGTACAATAAATTTGTTCCTGGCCCTAAGGTAGATATGGGAGATGTAGATCTCTCTTTCTCTCCTTTATCCATCATAGCTATAGACATCTATATTTATCTATCCATTTCCTGTATCTATCTAGAGATAGATATATTTCATATCTATATATACATCTACATCTCTCTCTCCCTGTATATGGTAACAGGATGCACACTGAAGGTGTTGGATGGATGTCTGCCAGTCCTGTTGGATACTGCTGTGACAGAGATAAAGCCTCACTTGGAGATAATGTGAAGTCCTTTGTGATGTTAAGGCTTAAATCAAATGACTTCCCCGCCCCATCTCTCCCCAAAACAATCCTGTTAGACCGGAATTATTATTCCCATTTTGCACACGTGGGAGCTAAGGCTTAGAGAAGCACACAGAGGGAAGAACCAGCTCTGACAGTCATTTTTCACTCATATGAACTAATGATGGCTTGTATAGAAAGCACAAATAAAGATCACATTTCATGGCCTCAAGAGGATAGGATGGCAGAAAGCTTATAGCTCCTTAGGAAGTGAAGTACATAATAATAGGTTGTTGTATTAGTTAAGATTAGTTGGGACTGTGAGTGGCAGAAGTCCCTGAATAACAGTGGTTTACATCAGATGGATCCTGATTTCTACTGATTTCTCACTAATGTGAACGTCCAGGTAGCTGGTCCACTGTCATCAGGGGTCAACTTCTATTTTATTGCTTTGCCATCCTCAACACGTACTTCTAACTCATGGTCCAAAGTGGCTGCTATAGCTCCAACCATGAGGTCTGTATTCTAACCAGCAGAAAGGAGAGAAGGGCAAAAGAAGGCACATTTCTTCTCCTTAATTGCACTTACTGAGAACTGTGTATGTGTGTGTTTCCACAGACATATATGCACACACCTGCCACTCCTATCTACAATCCCATTGGAAAGAACTTGGTCATGTGGCCACACCAAGATACAAGGGAGACTGAGAAATATAGGTTTTATTCAAGGCAACCATGTTCACAGATAACACTGTGATAAAGGGGCAGAGCTGATGTAAGGAGATAGCTAGCACAATTGTCGTGTGCTGTATCTCATCATATTTTGCTTATTATCTTCCCAAGAATATTGCATTCTCTTTGAAGTCGGGGATTCTATTCTGTATTCATCCACAGAATTAGAGAATGTGAGAAGGCCAAAGAGGTGATCCAGTTTAGTGATTTTCAAACTTCTTTTTATCATATATTTCATTTTTCAAAGGAAATTTTTTAGGAGACTCCAATATGTAAGACATGAAAGCAATATATTATCAAAAGTAATTTCACGAATTCAAAGTTATAGCATTTTCTTCTTTTAAAATCAACATGGAGTCAAGTTAAAGGTTCTAAAGTACTAATATTTGCTACACAATACATTTGAGTGTGTGTGTTTCCACTGATTTATAAATAGCTTAAAGTTCACTTCTAATAATGAAATTCAATACAATAGCTTCAGAACCCCTTCAAACCTGAGCTTGAAAACAGCCAATCTAGTTCAAACATCTCATTGTACAGCAAGTATTGTGAGGCCCAAAGTGGTGAGCTGCTTTGGTCAACATCCCAGAGCTAGGCAGTGGTGGAATGCGGCTAAAATCAAGTTTGTGAGTCAACAAGTATGGGCTAAAGTTCCAACATTGCACAGGTGCCAAGCACTTCTTATTAAATCCCTCTATATTGCCTAAAAGACTGCTGGGTGCAGAGAGGCTGCTCAGTACATATTTGTTGGCAAGAGAAAGACTTTTTCCATGATGATGGGGTATGTTTACTTAAGGAGAACAGAGGCCCTAAGGGTCATAGAGTCATTATTTGGTATGGAGGGAATAACAATATGTAACATTTGTTTGGCTCTTTATATATTCATAAAGTGATCACATATCTTTTCCAATTTAATCCTTTCGAAACCTATTAAATAATTAGAGCAGATATTATTCTTATTCCCATTCTACAGGTGAGGAAACTGAGGCTCACGGAGTTGAATGAGTTGCCCGAGAATACAAGGCAACTGAGTGGCGGAGCCCGAAGCCAAATCTGTGTTTTCTGGCTCCAAATCCAGACCTCTATTCTTTGTTGTCACCCAGCTCTTTGAGTTTTTCGTACACTTATTTAGACTTTTCCCGTGTTACACAACTCTAAGGGGGTACCATTCCCACTGTAAACTAAGGAGTTATGTTTTGGTCTATTTACATAGACCACAGTGGTATCTTTGGCATTGTGCAAAGCAGTGACAGTATCTCTCTCTACATTGGGAGTTCTTTGAGTGAGGGCATTATGATTTATCTCTGTATCCCAGGCACCTGGCCAGGGATATCAATTGATGTTGTTGAATGAACTGCATTGCATGACTACAGAGTGCAGTAAGTTTTCCAATAATTTAATTTGTGTTCCTTTTTGTCTCTTTAATCAGACCATAGGCCTGGAAAGGACAAGGGGTTAAACTTTGCCCTCTTCCCTGCATCCTAAGTCCCACCCTCCTCATTCTTCCAGGCTTAATACAGGCTAAGGCTCAGAGTTCTCACTCAGCCAGGCTGCGTTATTTCAGCAGCATCTGCAGTGATGCGCTTAGATCCGAACTACAGCCAGAAGACCTGTATTTCAATCTCTGTCTCATCATTAACAAGATATATGGTCTTGGGGATAGTTCTCTCCTCTGTAAATGAAAGAGATGCTCTACCACTGTGTATGGTTATCATAGTAGATTGTGTGTGTTCAGTTCTGTGCCTCTAGTCGGCGTTGATTACATGCTATATGAACCCCACTCTGTTGGCTTATGGAGGACAAAGGTGGTACGGGCAGCAGATGGGTGAGGCTGACTGATTTGACCCTATGTTACTGCACTCAGGGAGTGATCATTAGATTCCATGACATTTTTCCCAGTATCTCATGGTCACTGTGGTTATTGATGTTGATGCTCTTCTTGGTGATGACTGGACCCGTCTGATTGATTCCTGGTATGTTGCATACATCCACTTACTCATTTTTTCATTCAACAGATATTTATTGTCTGCTGTGTAGCAGGTATATTCAAGGGGTTAGGGATGATACAGTTCCACACAAAATGGGCTAAGTCATTGCCCTCGTGCAGCATATCATGCTGTAGGGGAAAGAAGAAGAGATATGCAAGAAGCAAAGAAACACAAAAGTATGCAATATAGTAATATAGGGTAGGGACAATTTCTCTGAAGACAGTGAAGCGGGGCTAGTGAGGGGTGAGGCTGTGTGCATGTGTAGGAGTGGTGTGTGTGTCTGTGTGTGCATGTCTGCATGTACCAGTGAGAGTGTATGTGGGACCATTGGGAAGGCCTCCTTGAGAGGTGACCTGAACCAAGAGGAGTGAACTCTGCAGTTATTAGGGGAAGAGCTGAATTCCTAGGTTCTTGGGAAATGTTTCCTTAATGTTAAATAAATAATTATGAATGAATCTTGGGCCTACTCTGTCCAAATCTCACTTTGCTTTCACATTGAACCTCACATCAAGTCCAAACACCTCCAAGGGCCTTTCCAGCATGAACTTCACTCTCCCCTTCATGTGATTATCTCACTACACCACGGGGCCTGGATTCTGATTCCCTCCTGCCCTTGACCTCTCCAGGCCTGTCAGCTTCATGCTCCACTGATCTCTTTTTCCTGGGCATTCTTACTGTACTTACAGCCTACACTTCATAGTTTGCACATTCTTTCTTTCTTTTTCATTCATATTTGTTGGATTTGTCTCTTCAACTGAGGCTTAGTAGTTTTGGAGTGAGTTATATTTTAAACTTCTGTTGGATCCTCTGTGGGACCTACCACAAAGCTAGGTCCATAGCAGGTGTTCAGTAAACCTTGGATATTGACTAACTGAAGAATTATTTTCTTCTCCAAAGGAATAGATTGGAGGTAAACCTGATGTGGTACATTGGGAACAATGGCACAGACTTCTCCCATCAAGATCTGGCATCTATTTTCTCAGTCGTTGAATCTGGGCTGGCTTTGTGGTATGTTTTGACTAATAGAATGTGTGGTAGAAGTGATGTGCAAGTTCTGGTCTAGAAGTCTTGCAGCCTTTTTTTTTTTTTTCATTTTGAGAGATGAGGTCTCACTATGTTGCCCAGGCTGGCTTTGATACCCAGGGCTCAAGGGATCCTCTTGTGTCAGCAAGTAGCTTAGAGTACGGATGTGTTCTCCCATGTCTGGCTCCTTGTACCTTTTGCCCTTGGGCTGGAAATGCTTCCCACCCTGAGCATACCAAGGCTAGCTTAGTAGAAGATGAGAGACCAGGGCCAGGCGCAGTGGCTCACGCTTGTAATCTCAGCACTTTGGGAGGCCAAGGCAGGTGGATCACCTGAGGTCAGGAGTTTGAGACCAGCCTGTACAACATGGTGAAACCCCATCTCAACTAAAAATACATAAATTATCTGGGTATGATGGTGCATGCCTGTAATCTCAGCTACTCGGGAGGCTGAGGCAGGAGAATGGCTTGAACCTACGGGGCAGAGGTTGCAGTGAGCCGAGACCACGCCATTGCACTCCAGCCTGGGCAACAAGAGCGAAACTCTGTCTCAAAAAATAAGAAAATAAATAAATAAAATTAAGAAGATGAGAGACCACATGTAGACAAATCTTGGCCATCACAGCTGTGGCCCCAGACATGGGAGTGACGCTCGTTAGGAACAGTTGATTCTGGTTCAGACCAGAAAGATAACCCTGCTGAGCCTGGTCCAAATTGTCCATCCACACAGTTAGGAGCTAAATAGTGTGGTATTGCTTTAAGCAACCTGGTTTTGAGTGGTTTTCTCTGCAGCATGCAATAAGCGATCATTCGGCGAGACCATTCTGGTAGCATGGCAAAGTAGTTCTAGAAATAATCTCTTGAACTCGGATTACATTTGTAATATACTTCAGATCTCTTTCATGTTCATCACCTCATTTAATTCTTACAGGATTATTTGAGAAGACAAGCAATCATTATTGTGCCTGTTTTACAGATCAGGAAATTAAGGCTCACAGAGGCTGCCTTACATGTGCTACTTGGAAGAGGATGTAGGATTCAGCCTACTGTGATGTGAAGGTCCCAGGACGCATGGTGGCTTTTCCTGTTGAGGTCAGGTAAGCCCTGAAGGCAATAGCCTGAGTTAGAAGGAGAAAGCTGAGAGCTGAGGGCCTCACTCTGAGGCTGCCTGTTTTTTTTTCTCTCAAGACAGAGTCTTGCTCTGTCGTTTAGGCTGGAGTGCAAGGGCGTGATCTTGGCTCACTGCAACCTCTGCCACCTGGGTTCAAGCAATTCTCCTGCCTCAGCCTCATGAGTAGCTGGGATTACAGGCATGCGCCACCACACCTGGCTAATTTTTTGTATTTTTAGTAGAGATGGGGTTTTGCCATGTTGGTCAGGCTGGTCTTGAACTCCTAACCTCATGATCCATCTGCCTTGGCCTCCCAAAGTGCTGGGATTACAGGCATGAGCCACCGTTCCCGGCTGAAGCTGCCTGTTTTCATGAGCCCTGTGATCCTGGGCTTCTCTCACCTCCATGTAGGAAGGTTGCATAATGAGAAACTCATAATGAGGCTTAGCAAGTCCTTGTTTTTTCCAGAGTAGCTCAGAGCTTCTGCTTTGCTGCTGGATTGGGTTGCTTGTGAAGGTTTCTAATTCGGGGTCTTAATTTTTGTAAAGCGTGAATTACAAGAAGTCAGAAGAATGATGCAAAGAGCATTTAATAATGCACATTCACAAAAGAAGTGGTGTAACTACATTAATTAGGCAAGTCTTGCGTAAAGATGCAATGTAATTATATATTTGAGACAGTTAATTAGGGAGCTACTTGGAAATTTCAGTGAATATTAAGGTAATTATACATAAATACTATAACCATTAAGACTGCACCCATAATGAAAGCAATAACTAATTACATAAATAACAGCATACTTATGTTTTTACATTACCAACACCTAACAATGCTTCCTCTCCCCCGCCTCCCTTCACCATGCAAATGGCAAGTCTTTCATTTTTAACTCAGATATTCTTGCAAATGGTTGGGAACAATGACCTTTCCTCTTCTTTCCTCTATGTTGACAATGCTGGGCCTGCTGTGGAAACTTCCTGTGAATGGACAGAAATGTGAGATGTGAGGGCAGGCGGGGCTTGCCTGACTCCACCTGTGTGATTGGGGACAGGAATAAAGCAGGGCCAAGCCGTGTAGTGGCTGGAGAAGGACAAGGTGGGACCATGGTCAGAGTTAAGCTGACTCCAGTCCTACCCTGCCCTTTATCAGGTAGTTGAACCACCTCAGAGAAATCACTTAGCATTGCTGAGCCTCAGTTTCCTCATTGTATCGAATGGGCATAATAGTAATCCCTGAATGTCAGGGCTTTCATGGACAACAGATATAAAACCATCAAATGCCATCCTGTGTAACTGGCCATAGTTTGTCTTTGAAGCTCCTGCTCATAGACCTCTATGCCTTTTGCTCCTCTCAGCATATCCCTTTTATCTTCATGGCTCTCAGATACCCACCAAGCTGCCTATACCACCTTCTCAATTAAGAACAGCTTTTATAAAATGATCTGGAGCTCATTCATACTCAAGTGTGACTGACTGATGACTCCAAGGATTGGGAGTAGGTGGATGATTGAGTATGTTTATATTGTAATAGGAAGCAAAGTCTTCAGCTACAGCCCTACGTATAAAATTCCCAGGCAACAGGTAGTTAATGAACTGTTTGGACTCCAGGAGCACTTCTGGGCACTCATGATATCTCACCATGTAGGAATTTGTTCTTTCACATGAGAGAGGCCACATAGAGTGGTGGGTAAGAGCATGGAATAGGAGTCCCAGACACCTGGGATTAAGCTCTGGGCTCTAGCACTGGCAGACTACTTAGTCCTTCTAATAAGAATGAAAATGCTAGCATGTATCGATCAGTTACTATGTTGCAGGGACTGGTTTAAGGACCTTACTTGTATTAACTAATATTAACTAATTTAATCTTCATGAGAACCCTGCAAGGTACATGCTATTATTGTCTTTGTCTCATGGATAAGAAAATTGAGGCACAGGGATGTTAAGTAACTTGTCCCTCCCAGGTCACATAGGTAGTAAGAGGAGGAGCTTGGATTTGAATCTCAATGCTTGGCTCTACAGCCTGAGTTTTCTGCCATCTTCAAATGCAAGATGTGGCAATCATGATACCTACTTCATGGGGTTGTGGTATTATTTGAGATAGCTTGGGTAGAGTGCTTAGCTCATTGCTAGCACATTGCAAGTACTCTATTCTATCAAACTTTGCCTCTTGGCCCAAGTGTCAGTGCATGTTCATTTCTCCGTTTGATTCTTCTCTTGGCCAGGCAGTGTCTTCCATGCTCCTCATTTCCCACTACCTTCCATTGTTTATAGCTTGGTCGATTTCTCACCAAGTTGCCTTTCCTGCTTATGTGGAATGTGGACATAAGGGGTGAGTCAGATTCCACCTGATTTACCAGACAAATGGTGCCCTTTCAAAGACATTCAAAAGGGAAGCCACCTGCTTGATCTGATAATGCTGCCATTACCCAAAGTCTGACTGACATTGTCCCCTCCTGTCACATTTCCTGATTCCTTGGAATTCACACATCAGTTTTTACTGGAGAAGTTTCATCGTCTTGTGTATTGACCAGATTTATATATGAATTGCTTTTAACTCTTTTGAGAAAATAAAAGAGACCTTTCCCAGCATGGTAGGCAACAGCAGTATTTGGTACATAGAAACTTGTTCTTTTAAGACATGTGGATGGTCTGTCTGGAATAGAAAAAGGCTCTTAGTATATGGCTCTTAGTACCTCAGAGTGAAGCTTTTCTTAATTTGGTATGGGCTGGGGACCAGCCTGTTTACATGTTCCCTTCCATGTACCCTAACTATAGCCATTGGCCAGCCTTTCCGTACAGTCTCTGTTTGCAGCCATTTTTTTTTTCACGCTATCGGAAGAAAATTGTCTCGTTCAGTTATATTTGACTTTTAACACAAAAGTCTACGTGATTCCATTATTCATAAGTGAATAATGAGACACCAGACTATCTCTGGATATTTGGGAAAAATCATAAAGCACAAAAGAGAAGAATTAACAGATAGAGATGATCCCAGAGAACACAGATAATTTAGAGAACAGAAGGGGACTTAAAATTTTTTTTGGCTGGGCGTGGTGGCTCACATCTGTAATCCCAACAATTTGAGAGGCTGAAATGGGCAGATTTCTTGAGGTCAGGAGTTTGAGACCAGCCTGGGCAAATAGCGAAACCCTGTCTCTACAGAAAAAATACAAAAATTAGTTGGGTGTGGTGGTACACGCCTGTGATCCTAGCTACTCAGGAGGTGGAGGTGAGAGGATGGCTTGAGCCCAGGAGGCTGTGACTGCAGTGAGCTGTAATTGCACCACCTTACTCCAGCCTGGACAGCAGAGTGAGAACCTGTCTTAAAAAATTTTTTTTGTAGTTGAAATACAAGACAATATTATATTGTAAAATAACTACTGCTTAAGAAAAAGGAGAAATCAAAGAACAAGAAATAATTTTTGGAATTGAAAAAGTGTGAATAGTAAAATAAACATTTCAATAGGATATCTGGAAGATAAAGTTGAAAAAAACTCCCTATTTATAGAGCAAAAAGAAAAAAAATATAAGACACAATGAAAAGTTAAGAGGTAGAGATGATGAAACCAAGAAATGTAACCTCCATTCAATAAAAATTCCAGAAAGAAACAACAGAGAAATGAAGAAAAGGAAATAATGAAGGCTGAAGAGAGGAACTTAAACATTTTTTTCAATGTGGTATATATATACCATGGAATACTATTCAACCATAAAAAGGAACAAAATAATGACATTCGCATTGACCTGGATGGAATTGGAGGCTATTATCCTGAGTGAAGTAACTCAGGAATGAAAAAACAAATGTCGTATGTTCTCACTCATAAGTGAGAGCTAAGCTACGAGGATGCAAAAGCATAAGAATGACACAATGGACTCTGGGCACTTGGGGAAAGGGTGGGAGGGGATGAGGGATAAAAGACTACACATTGAGTTCAGTGTACACTGCTCGGGTAATGGGTGCACCAAAATCCCAGAAATCATCACTAAAGAACTTCTTCATGTAACCAAATACTACCTGTTACCCAAAAACCTAATGAAATATATACAAAATGAAAAAAATTAAAAAGAAGATTTTTTTGGGGGAGTAAAAGTATTGTCACTGAAAGAAAAAGAATCAGATTGCCACTCCATTCACCTCACAACACTAATTGCTAGATGAAAATGGCATGATACCCTTCTACTTCTAAGGGAAAATAATTTTGGCCCAAGATTTCTATACCTAGACAAATTATCATTCAAGTGTGAGGTCTAAATAAAAGCAATTTTCAGCGATGGAAGGATCCAGAAATTTTATCTCGCACATGGGTTTTCTAAACAAAATAAGACAAAACAAACAAACAAAACCTTCAGCATGTAACCCATAAACTCAAGAAAAAAATTGAAGAAGGGGGAAGATACAAAACCCAATTCCTAGAGAGCATCAGGAACAGATCCCAGTCTGCCAGCTGTGCAACAGGCCTAAAAAAACAATCAGTTCAAGTTAGAAAAAGGAAGTCACATAACTCCAAGAGGAATGTTTTTAAGAAAAAAGTAAATTTTATTCACTAAGTAGTATGATTGTAAACCTGCAATATCCTATGGATATGATTTTTTAAATGCATATTTCTTCTCAAAAGATAAAAGAAGAGAATTTGAAAATATTAAGAAACATATAAAGCTATCTTAAAAATCATGGTGCAAATATGAAGTCAGCTAAAATATGGCATAATTTTGAGTAATTATATGTACAACTTTTTCTCATGGTACTTACCATCTTTTAACATTCCTTATAAGTTACCTACTTATTATGCCTTTTTTTCTTTTTTTTTTTTTTTGAGACAGAGTCTCATTCTGTCGCTCAGGCTAGAGTGCAGTGGCGTGATCTCAGGTTCACTGCCACCTCCGCCTCCCGGGTTCAAGCTATTCTCATGCCTCAGCCTCCCTAGTAGCTGGGACTACAGGTGTGCACCACCACACCTGGTTAATTTTTGTACTTTTAGTAGAGACAAGATTTTGCCATGTTGGCCAGGCTGGTTTTGAACTCCTGACCTCAAGTGATCCACCCACCTCGGCCTCCCAAAGTGCTGGGATTACAGGCATGAGCCACTGCACCAACCTATGCTTGTTTTTTATACCCCAGCTAGAATGTATGCTCCATGAGGGCAGAGAGTTTAGCCTATTGCATTCATTGTTGTATTTTCTGCACCTGGAAAAGTGCTTAGCACATAGTAGCCACTCCAGTATTTGTTGAATAAATGAATGTATTAAGAAAATGCAAATTCTTTTGACCTGATTTTTAGTATACTTTTCTTCAAGTTGTACATGTTTAATGACAGAGGGTCATATATCTTCCTTTGGAGTTCTATTATACTATTTGGTTTTGCAGTGAATAATATTTGCCTCAACTTAATATTGTAAATACAGTTTATTTATTCAAGAATAAATTATTTTATTGAAATATAATCTACATTCATAAATCATAAGGATACAGTTTGATGCATATTTACACCTAGATCAAGAAACAAAACACTACCAGCATCGTAAAACTGTCCCAATTACCTTCTCAATATAATGAAGTTATTTATCTTGTCTTTTACTTTCTTGAACATAGTAATCATAGTTATTTCAAAGTTCCTTTCTGATAACTCCAACATTTAAACTTCCTTTGAGTCTGTCTTTATCGTTTGCTTTTTCTTGTAGCTTTGGTCATTTGGGCTTACCTGTTGTTATACCAAGTAATTTTTTATTGAATCCTGGATGTTACGAATGAAAAATTGTACAGATCCTCTGAGGCTCTGTAGTTTCTTCCTCCAGAGGTGGCAGACAGTTCACCTGAATACAGACTAGAATGAAGTTTGTTAGAAGCTAGGCTTCAGTATTGGTAAAGGCAAGTCTATTTTGGTTTGCCTTAACTTCTAGGGAATTGTCTTTCAGATGTCTTGAATGACTGGGATGTTTTCCAGGGCTCCTCCTTTTTGATGGGCCCTGAACTGCAATTTTATTCTTCTAGCCATGTGAGGTGGCTTAAAACTCTGCTTAGATTCTCAGACTTAGGGCTGACACTTTCTGTTCTGTTCCTTTGACACTCTGCTCCTTGGCCTCTTGCCTGCAGCTTTAAGAATTGGCAGATACTTTGAGGCTAAAAGTGGCCTGGGCTTTCTTCTGCACTTCTTTTCTTTTTGAGATCTTGGCTCCTCAAATCCTTCTGTCTTAGCAGCTGTCTAGTGCCTTCAATTTTTTAAATATACTTTTTATTGTGTAACAATTTTAGCTTTACAATAAAGTTGCAGAAATAATATACGTCCCACCCTAATGGTAACAATATCATGGGCACATTTGTCAAAACTAAGAAATCAACATTGGTACACTACTACACTACTATTAATAAAATTTCAGACTTTATTCCAATTTCCTCAATTTTTGCATTACATTTAACAAGTGTATTTTTTTCTAAAGTCCAGCATTTTAGTTATTTTTGGCAAGAGGGCTGATGTATTATAAGCTAATACATCACAGCTAGAAACAGAATAATCAGAAAAATACTATTTATTTGTTTTAAATTTTTAAATAATTAACCCATAGATAAGGCATGGAAGACTTAAAATTGGACATTCAACATTCTAAAGATAACTGGTAGAACAATAAAAAACAATGTCACCAATAAAACTCCAGAAATAGATACGAGGTAGGAAGTAGTATTAGGGAGTAAATTTTTACATTTTTTCATAGAGGAGAGTCAATTGATACTGTCAAGTTCATAAATCAAGATACAGAAGTATAAGAATTATGATGAAAATGATCATAAAGACAGAAAGTAGAACTGAAAGTGGTTATCTCTGAGTAATGGGATAGAAGATGGTGAGGGTACAAAAATTCTGCTTTTCTTATATTCTTGTATTATTTTCTTATACTCAGGCTGGTTTGTTAGTTTTTTTTTAACCATAGGAAGCAGAATCTGTGTGTACTGACATAGTATAATATGTTTAATACATTGTATTATTGTATTATTACAATACGAATCTGATACTATTTACATAAAAACTCTATGTGCACATGTAAATGTGCAGTGTGATTTTGTAAACATATCTGAACTCTTATGCTTCTTTCTTATGAAAACAGCACTCCCTTGTCCTGTGAGTTTAGTCTGCTTGTCTCAGGAAGAGGATGAGACGCACATGGAGCAGAGGCTTCCTTTCTTTCAGGAAATTTGGGCTGAATCAGAATTGCCTAGTCCTCTCTTACCACTAGTGGAAGTTAAGAATAATTTTACAGTGATGACAAATTTCTCATAATTAACAATAAATACCAGAAAACAAAGGAATAATACCTTCAAAGGGCTGAGTGACAATAGGCATTAACCTGGCTTCCATAGCCAAAATCCCCTAGTATTTGAGATTTGAGGTGACACGTAGACCTTTTCACAGGTACAAAAACTGGGAGAATTAACCCTCCAAGACCTTTCCAGAATAAATTAGTAAATATACTTCAAAGGAAGTGATCCTAGCAAGGAGCTGGATGCAAAACAGGTGGTGAAAATGAAATTAACATTGATTGGTAATAAGATTAATTATTGTAAACACTTTTTTTCTTTATTTTACAAAAGATCTGACAAGAAAATTTGTTACTGCTTTTCAGGAGATAAACAGTTCTTGCTTTATTTGAGAGGAGATTAGAGACATTAAGCAACTTCAGAATTAGGAAAACATATAGTTATGTATGTATATTAAAATGTATGGATTGGCTGGGCACAGTGGCTTATGCCTGAAATCCCAACACTTTGAGAGGCTGAGGCAGGAGGATCACTTGAAACCAGGAGTTTGAGACCAGCCTGGTCAACATAGTTAGCCCTGTCACTACAAATATTTTTAAAAATTAGCCAGGTGTGGAGGCATGCACCTGTAGTCCTGGCTGCTTGGGAAGCTGAGGCAAGAGAATCAGTTGAGCCCAGGAGTTCAAGATGGCAGTGAGCTATGATCACAGCACTGTGCTCCCTCCTGGGCAACAAAGTGAGACCCTATTCCTAAAACATAAACAAATAAAATGTATGGCTAATTAGTGTAATAGTATAAATAAAAGTCTAGCTTTCAAATCAGCAGAAGAAAAATGAAAGAGTAAAGGAAACTTGTAGGAGGTGGGAAATGGGAAAGATAAGGCAGACATGACTTAACCCCATCTGCAAAGTGCGCTTTGCCATGCAGTAAACGTATCACCAGTATGGCAATAGGACGTGGCCATCTTTAGGGGTTATTAAGTATACCCCAGGAACATCAATGCAGAGACTCTGAGGTGAGAAGCTGATTGGCATATTTAAGGAGGTCTGTGTGGTTGGAATGAGAGAGGAAAATGGGAGCTGCTCATGAAGGGCCTGATAGACCCCCCTAATGACCTCAGCCATCTCTTTACTGGGCCTGAGGGTGGATTTTAATATGCTCAAAGTCACTGAACGTGAGAACCAACTGGGGAGCTTGTCGAAATGGACATTTCCAGGCCCAAGAGGTTTTGATTCAATGGCTTTGAGGAAAAGCCCCAGAGAGATATTTTCTAAAGCATCCCAGAGGCTTTGCAGTGGGATCAAGCTACGGCCTATGGCTACTTGCACCAGATGAAAATGACACAGAGGACTGAGATAATAAACATAAGAAAACTGTTCAATTCTTCTTATCTCCATGGCTGTTTTCATTCCTTTTGCCATTGACTCATTTTGGAGTGGGGGTGGGGGAATGTAATTCTGGCCAATGAAACATAGAGACAATGTCTGAGTGACAATAGGCATTAACCTGGCTTCCATAGCCAAAACCCCCTAATATTTGAGATTTGAGGTGACACGTAGACCTTTTCACAGGTACAGACAATGCAAAAAACGTGGGACTTAGCATTATTAAGTGACTGAATTAACCCATCCTGAACTCACCTATCTTAGGATGTTCTGTTAAGAGAAATAATAAATTCCCATACTCTTTAAGGTTAATTTGGGTTGGAATTTCTACAAGTTGCAGCTGAAACATTCCTAAATGATATGGCAAGACTGGGCTATAGGTTTTTCAAGCTGCTCCATATTCTCCTTATGGGTAAAATAGGAAAGCTATAGCTCCTTGCTTCTTCTCTCCTCTGTATAACAATAAACCCTATGGAGCAGGCTTATAAATGGATTCAATGAGATAATCTTTAAAGTGCTTAGCACAGTGTCTGGACAGGTAAGTGTTTAATAAGAGCTCTTTGAATTGAATGAATGAGTGAATGGGTGATCAAATTTGTTGAAAGGCTGTAGGTAAACATGGAAATAACATAGCCACATACTAGTCTTCATTTCTAGGTGTCTTTTTCTCAAATCAAGATTGAAGATTACTTTGGCTTTCTTTGGCAACCATCCTGTTGCTAATCATTACTCTTTTAAAAATAAATTTCTATCAGTTTAGGAAAAAAGAAGTATCTGCTTGTTTATACATTTTTATTCAACAGATGCAGGTCTCATGAATGTTTTTTCCTTTCTAAGTAAAGAGAAGAGTAAATTATTTTACCTTTATAAAAACTACAGAAACACACTTTGAACATAACCCAAAAATATTATTGACATTTCTAAGTAGTTTCCTTTTCCCTTCTTGTTTTCCTAATCCTCTGCCCATACCCTATCCACTGGTCACTGCGAGGGCTGATGTGGGGGACGGTAATGCATGATCACTGAGGCAATTCAGGGCAGTGAAGAGAAATAGGATGGATTTAGGCTATATGACATAAAACTTGGGTGCATCTTCAACATGCTTAGGCAGCATCCTCACTTTGCACACCCTGGGTTTGCTCAGGTTGCTGGACACTTTGCAGTTCACTGTAGTTATAACAGGCAGAACTCAGGCTGAAGTCCAGTGCTAAAGTTCATCAGACACTTAGGAGGATCACAGATGGGCAAACAGGTCTTGAAGAACAGGAGGATAATTCATAGTTACTTCTTGTTTGAACCCAGATTTGTGAGACCTGAAAACCTTCTCAAACACAAAAGCAGAGACCATATGAGAAACAATCAATATTGTATTTCAGCATTTCAAAAATAAATTGGGAAAAACAGGCCTTCTGTCCTTTGGAGTGAAGTTGCTTAGGATGTGCTGTGTTACTGGACCTGGAAGTCATGATCAAACTTGACAGGGCCATAAGCATGCGCTAAAGACTGGAATTATTAACATTTCTGTTCCCAGAGACAGAGAATTTTCTATGGTAAATATCAACATTTATGCTGTGTGTTAGACTGTTTTCATATTGAAGGTTGTAACTCTATATCCTGCCTTCCCCCATATCCTGTCTCACCCAACTCATGGCTGAGACCACCACTTGGTGGTCTGAATACTCTTTTTAATCCCCAGGGGTTTGGGAACTAAGCAACTTGGAAGGCATGGATTTAGACTCCCCAGGAAAAGTCATGGGATGGCATGTCACTTCATTCTACCTGGCTAAAACCTTCATCCTGGATTCTGTTCCTTTGCAGCAGCGTGGAGCGACGTTATGAATCAGAAAGTTCCTGGTTCTCGCTCTCTCACTAATTAAAGCCCTACATCTCTCAGGTCACATGTGGATGGAAAGCAAATCAGAGATCAATCTTGCAGGCTTGCAATGGAAACAGACCTGGTTCTTTTTGTCCATCACATGCATGTGCAGTGGGTGGCATTCTGATGTTTTGAAAATCAGAATGCTTCTGTGCAAGTACAGAATTCTCTTTTATCAGCAAAAGAGCTATCGAGGAGTCCTGGTAAATAGGACAGACACTTCTGGGGCCAATGTGGCAGTGTGTGTGTATTTGCGTGTGCGTGAGATGTGGGGGTGTGGGGCACTGCCTCTGAGAGTGTTAGAATCAGATTTCCCAAAAGTGGACACCTGGAAAATCCTGTGCCATATTGGCTATTGCTTCTTAAGGATGACATAATAGAGCTGGAAGAGATCCAGGATAGGGCAGCTGAATTAATTAAAGAGTTGGAATGATTGTTAAAAACACTTTTTTTCCTCAGGTTATAAAAGTAATATGTATTCATTATAGAAAATTTGGAAAATATTCAAGGCAAACAATAAAATGAAATTATATGTTATCTTGCCACCCAGAGATAATTTAACATTTTACTCAATTGGCTTTTAGTCTTTTTTCTTAGAACACAAACATATGTGTTGCAAAATTGGTATCATATATATGTATGTATAGTGTATATGTTTATATTCACCTATATTTATTCATTCACACATCTATATAAAATTTTGTATCCTATTTGGTACATGTTTTGTATATTATTGGGTATATGTTTTCCTGTCATCAAATATTTTCTAAAACGTTTTAATGACTAATGTAGCAATTGATGGGTCTACAAAAACATACTTGATGATTTTTACATTATTTAGATTTAGTTTATTTTTAGATTATATTTAATTAAGTATATGTGCATATTTACTTTCATAATTAACACTGAAATGGAATGTTTTCCACCAAAATCCTCGTGGGCATTTCTGATTATTTCCCCAGGATCAATTCTTAGATGTCAAATTACAGGGCTAGGTTTTAAACACTTTTGAAGTTGTAGCTAGATTTTAGTAGACACACAAAATGAATTTAGAAGCTGAAGATTTGTCAGTATGAAAAGCTAACTGCTGAACGGAGGCACAGATGAAGTCTATAAAAGAGCAAAAGGCTTTAATTGGTCAAGTAGAGATTTGCTAACCAAATCCAGAAATATTGCAAATACACAGCAATTTTTGGAATTCCATGAGGGTAGCCTTGGAGCCAATGCAAAGGAGGTGTGATTTGCTTGGCAGAGAGAAGATCTGTGCATTTCTTTGCCTTGAAAAGGGGCAACTGGCTAAAAATATAGACAGATTCTGCAAGATTTTCGGTAATGGCTATGTGAATGGAGTTTTGTCATTATGAAGTCGTATCATCAAGTACCCAGAACTGAATGTTATAGTCACGGCACATGGTCATGAATGTGTATTCTGGCTGTGTGGCTTGGGGCTGAGTGAAGGGACCACAGGGTCTCTGAAGCCCTGGTACCTGGTACCTGGCAACTGTAGCAAAAGGCCAGAGGTGACTTCTGGAACTCTAAAGGTGGAAGCAGAGATTGATCTTTGGGAAGGATTCTTCTCTTTTATTTTGGGAGGGGGCATCACTTTTGTGAGTCCTCTTAGCCACGTAGAAGGGATTTAACTATCTACTTGGTTTTCTTAGGGCTAAGTGAACCAAATGTACATATGGGCATGCTGAGTATTCTGTTTATTATTATCAAATACTATTCCAGGCTGGAGGTGGTGGGAGGACACTTCAGGATTTTTTTTTTTTTTTTTTTTTTAATGAGGAGATTGGTGACTTTCCCTTATGGGCTGGGAGACAGAGTTTTGGGGGAAGAGCTATGGAGGGAAGAAGCAAGGCAAAAATTAGCTCCAAATGTATTGAAATTGTTTCAGTATTCAGTATCAGTGTCTCCATTTCTTCCTTCCTTTATTCCTTTATTTATTTATCTTTTAACTGCAGGTGCAAGAAAAATTTTCAGTGTAATAAGCTATGTGTTCATTGATGAGCAAAACAGAATGTGCATGGAAGTGGTGTAAAAGGTGCAAAATGAACTGAAGCGTTCTTCAATATTCTCTACTGTAATTCTAAAATGTAGAAAAACCCGTTTTAAAAATAAAATATTATAAAAGCTGTGTATCAGGTAATAAGTACAAATTATTAATTGAAACTTGCAAATGATGAAAAATTAAATATGTTTGCTTTAAAATTTATCCTCTAAATTTTGTGTCTTGTGGGAGGGGGTACTGGCAGTAAGACAGGCTCTGGGAACAGAGAGTTTCTCAGGGGCCAAAATATCGCAGGAGGCAAGGGGAGTGAAGGTCTCTTTTCCCAAGAAATTAGATGAAGAAATCATAGAAGGTAAAGGAAACACATACTATAAAGATAGGCTCTTTGAAGCTTCTCAGTTGGAAGGAGGCTTCTACGATTTCTGTCTGAGATTGGGCAAGAAAACAGATCCAAAGGTGACTGTCAATCTGAGTTTAACCCAGTTGTGTTTGACTATGAAGTCTCCCTATGATTGATCTATGATTAATACTAACTCTTGGCTGGGTGCCGTGGCTCACACCTGTAATCTCAGCATTGGGAGGCCGAGGCAGGAGGATTGTTTGAGGCCAGGAGTTCGAGACCAGCCAGTCAGGCATAGTTAGTGAGACCCATCTATATATATCTAAATCTATATCTGTGTCTGTGTCTACCTCTATGTCTATATCTATATCATCTATATCTGTAGAGAAATTCTCTATTGCTGAAAGCCTCACTAAGTTTACTCCTCATTCTCACCTCCATCCTTTGGTACCACTGTTAGAAACAGAAAGCCTTTTTGGATGATTAAAGAGACACGGATGACAACAACAACAACAAGAACAACAGTAAGAAGCTAACCCTGGGCATATCCCAGTAGTCAAGTGGGTGTAGACAAATGCAATTCTGGACCTATGGATGCTTCTACCTAAGATCAACACCTATGGCATTGACAAGGTATGCAAGAAGGTGTGCAAGATATGTACTGTGAGGAACATATGCTGTCTATTTAAAAATCAGTCAACCAACTTATATTTGCTGAGCACCCTTTGAGACCCCAGGTGAATGCATGGGGAGAAATCAGAACAATGTGAGAGGGGAGGGCTCTCCTCCGGCATTTACAAGGCAACATCACTGGAACTTCTAAAGAAATGAATGTACTCACTCATACTATAGAATTAACTAATGTATTATGTGTATTGTCTATCTCCACCAGCTACAATGTAAGTTCAGTAGGGTGAGGATCTTTGTCTTGTTTTCCCCGACAGGGTCTTGAGCAATGCTTGGCCCAGAGTTGATGTTCAGTATCCATTGAATATCTACTGAGTAAATGAATGCCTGGGTATGCTTCTCCAAGAATGCCCATCCATTTGTACTTATAAAAATAAGTACACCTATATCTCACTTAAAATGTGCCAGGCACTGTTCCAGCCCTTAACATATCTTAGCTCATTTGATCAATCCTCTGATGTAACTACTAGTATTATCATTCTAATTTTATAGAAGAGGCAACTGAAGCAAAAAGGAGTAACTTACCTGTGGTAACCCAGCCAGTAGATGCTGAAACAGACTCTAACCCAGGCAGCCTGGCTCTTACATCCATTATCCTCACTATCACTTTGTTTTCCTTCTCTAGGACTTGAGTCCAAGGTGTCTACCAGCACGAAGGTGCATTCTGTGGCTGTGAAATAGCAAAGGGAACTTGCCTAGTCCTTTCTGGCTCTTTCTACCTAGGAGGTTGCCTTTAATGTTTCTTTTAGCCTGACTGCATAATCAGCCTTTCTTAGGGCTGTGCTCTTATTATGAGTCAGGCATACGTATAAGCTTTCCATCTTGTTGGGAAGATGAGACACAATTGCAAGCAATTTTTTGGTAATATGTAGCAAATGGAGTCACCATGAGAAAGGGACAAAAAGAAATGTTGTGGAAATTCAGAGGAAGGTGCTATTGCTTCCCTATGTTGGGTTCAGAGACATGGGAAAATGACGTGGAAAGGCAGAGGGAACAGCCTGAGCAAAGGCACAGAGGGCTGTCTAAGAGGATCCTTTGTTAGCTGCTGCTCAGAGTCCCTCACAGACAGAACCCTTCCCAAGGACCAACAGAAAGTCCATTAAGTCCTGGTGTGTCTGCCCTTTTGGCAATGTAAGAATGTGTCTAGCACATGGGTTCTGAGACCCTTACCTCTCTTGGCACCATTCCTCTCTGGGACCCATTGTCAAATTACTTTGAGCCTCACTTTCCTCATATGTAAAACAGAAGCTAATAGGATCTACCCTAAGGGCTTGTTGGAAGAATCCAAGGTGGTCACATAGACAAAGCCCTTAGCATCACCTGGAACCATGAGTGCTCAATAACCTTGCTGCTCTTTTCCACCCTAGTTGTCTGAGTGCTCATAGGTGACGATGGTAATGATCCCCTGCACTTTTGTAGAACTCAGGAATTAGAACCCTCTCATGTGTATGAACTCATTGAAACTTCACAACTGCCTACCTGCCCTGACCTGGGAAAATCATTTTGTCACTTCTTTCCCCAAGAGATATTTTTATTCTGATGAGTCAATTCAGGCTGAAGTGAACACTAAGGGCCATTTTCTGTTTCTTATAACAGAATACCTGAAACTGGGTAATATATAAAGAAAAGGAATTGATTTCTTATAGAGGCTGAGAGTCCAAGGTCAAGGGGCTGTATCTGGTGAGGGCCTTCTTGCTGGTGGGGACTCTGCAGAGTCTTAAGGCAGTGCAGGACATCACATGGTAAGGGGCTGAGTGTCCTAGCTCAGGTCTCTCTTCCTTTTCTTATAAAGCTACCAGTCCTACTCCTGTGATAACCCATTAATTCATTAACTCATTAATCCACAAATGGATTATAATCTATTCCGTTAGAGCTTTGCCCTCATGACCCAATCACCTCTTAAAGGCCCCACTTCTCAATGTTGCCACATTGGGGATTCAATTTCAACATCACTTTTGGAGGGGAAAAATAGTCAAACCACAGCTAGCCCTTGGCAAGAGAGGGAAATCAGGCCAGGCGCAGTGGCTCACACCTGTAATCCCAGCACTTTGGGAGGCTGAGGTGGGTGGATCACCTAAGGTCAGGAGATCGAGGCCAGCCTGGCCAAAATGGTGAAACCCTGTCTCTACTAAAAATACACAAATTAGTCAGGTGTGGTGGCATATGCCTGTAATTCCAGCTACTCAGGAGGCTGAGGCAGGAGAATCACTTGAACCCTGGGGCAGAGGTTGCAGTGAGCTGAGATCCCGCCACTGCACTCCTGCCTGGGAGAGAGAGGGTGAGACTCTCTCACAAAAAAAAAAAAAAAAAAAAGAGAGAGAGAGAAGGAAATCAGAAGGGATTGGCTGAAGGGGGCTGGTGGAAGAAGGCTGGCAGGATGTACAAGGTGGTGTCATTTTCAGGACCAGCTGGAAGGGCCCATTCTTGCTACACCCATGTCCCCGGGCAGAATCGGGAGCTGTGGGGACTGCTTGGATCCACCGGCCTTAGACGGGGTCTATACGCTAGCGCGGGCGTGGCGCAGTTGAAGGGAGTGTTTGCAATCTGATATTCTCACTTCTCAGGGAGACTCGGAAGTCATTTTTTGTGAGACGCGAGACACATAGCATCTTGCAAAAATCACGCTCCGGAGTAGATTTGCATAAATGAATGTATTGTATTTTTAAAAAAATTATGAAAGCTTTAATTACCTAAACTTGAATTAAGTTGTCTCTTGCAGAACACACAAAGTATTAACTTATTTTGTACTTGGCTACCTTTTTGTTATCATAAACTGGATGATCTTCTATGTAATTCTTGTTTCAACTCAGCGACAACACCTCAGAGATGTTTTCAAAGTAACAAATACTGTGTGGAGTACTTGCTATGAGCCAGCACGACTTATTATTTAAGAGCAGAGACCCTGAGAGCCAGGCTATCTGGGTCTATTCATGATTCTGCCACTTACTAGCTGTTTAATCCTGGACAGTTATTTAACCATCTTCTGCCTCAGTTTACTAATCTGTAAGACAGGTACCTATGTCATAAGGTTGTTATGAGAATGAAATGGGCTAATATGAATAAAGTGTTCAGAACAGTGCCTGCTCATGGAAAATATTCAGTACAGGTCAGTCTGCTTATGTGTTGGACACTGGGCCAGGAGCTGGGGATAGAAATCCAAAGATAGACAAGGTTCCTGAATTTTTCGAGCTTACAGTCTAGTGGAGAAGCGAGAGAGGTGGCAATTAGTCAACAATGGGGGCGATGTGTGGTGTAACAGGGGTGGTACAAGGTGCTCTAGCAGGAGTAATTACAGGCTTCTGTAGATATGCTGGATATTTTCTTTTTCCCATCTTGTTAACATAGACTGATTTGTTTAGCATCATAAATCCCCAGGATTGAAAAGAGTTTTCAAAGGTCACTGGTCCATCTCAGTGACCCAGGTAAAACCTGCCACCAGGCCGGGTGCGGTGGCTCACCCCTGTAAACCCAGCACTTTGGGAAGCCAAGGCAGCGGATCACCTGAGGTCAGGAGTTTGAGACTAGCCTGACCAACGTGGTGAAACTCTGTCTCTACTAAAAATACAAAAAACTAGTGGGGTGTGGTGGCAGGCGCCTGTAATCCCAGCTACTTGGGAGGCTGAGGCAGGAGAATCTCTTGAACCTGAGAGGTGGAGGTTGCAGTGAGCTGAGATGGCCCCACTATACTTCAGCCTTGGTGACAAGAGCAAAGCTCCATTTCAAGAAAAACAAACAAAATAAAAGCCTGCCCCTAGATAACATCAGGGACATGTCTGCTTCTTTCTCTGCCTTCATCACTACACCTGAAGTTGCTAGCCCTGCAATTTACATCCTGCCAGCTTTTCTCAGATCCCTCAGCCTGGTGCATAGTCTAGCTGGTTCTGGGTCTGCCTAGATGCACCAGGAAGGGTGAGAGGGGGTAAGGATGTTTGAATGACTGGCAAGTTGGAGCAGGGTTCTGTAGATCACAGAATCATAAAAGATTAGAATCGGAAAGCATCTTAGAGATGGGTCCATGCAGACTTTTTATTTTGTGGGTGAAACATCAGACCTGGGGCAGTCAGGTGATGCACTGAAGGGTCTGACCAGCAGGGTTCTGGGCCAGGGCTAGCGTGCAGGCCGCTGGCTCCTTGTATGACCACAGTGGTCCTCTCACTAGGGCCACCCCTGGTCTGAGTTGTGGAGAGCAAAGAAAGTGCCATTCACGTCATCTGTAGGGCTTGCACTTGGCATTATTTTTTCAGCACTCAGATGGGCCACACTGAGGTTGGCTCCATGTGTGGCTAAATGCACGGTAGGGAGAAAGGTGAACCAGGTTGTGGATTCTGGCTGAGTCCAGAAACAACTTGGCTGGCTCTTGTGTGCCGGGACCCTCCTCCTGGGCTTCCACAGGGTGGTAGAGGTGTTACAGCCTGGCGTGAGGCACACGAATAAGCTACCTTGTGGTCGTTCTTATTGCTCACTCGGCCACATACCTAAAGATGCCCCAAGTTACAAAGATACACTCCAGGAATAAGATCTTTTCTATAATGACAACTTGGAGACGACGTTTTCTTCTCTACTGCAAGCTGGTCATGGGGTCTTTGCTGTTGTTCTGTTACTCTTTTGAAACAAACAAAAAGCTATTGTGGTTGTGGGTGTGTCTGTGACAGGGCAGGCTTTGGCTATGAAGGGCGATGGAATACCCTCTACAGTTGCCTGTGTGCACAAGTGTCTCTCTGTGTGTTTGAAACTTGCACCCAAATGATTGACAGATGGTAAACTATTTTAAAACATTTTTTTTTCCGTTTTTGCATGCGTCCTTCACCTGAGGCTTGCTATATTGCCAAGGTACCAGGCCTGGATCAGAGATGTCAGGTTTGAGAACTGGAACCTGCTCAAGGAGAGCCATTTGTGCTGTGGGAGAGGGGCACAGCAGAGAAGAGGATGGAGTTGGGCATCCAGATGTTTGCTGAAAGTTGCCAATTGGAAATACAGTGGACTACAGTGGTGAGGGATTTATGCTGCACTTGGAAGAACATCATGGAGAGTTAAAAGAAATTTTGCACATTTTTTCTTAGCTATGTAAGGGTAGAGTGCCTAATACCTTCACATCTCCAGCTGTGAAATGGGCCCAGGCACTCTACCATATGCTAGGCAACATTCTTTTTTTTTTTTTTTTGAGACGGAGTCTTGCTCTGTCACCCAGGCTGGAGTGCAGTGGCTTGATCTCAGCTCACTGCAAGCTCTGCCTCCCGGGTTCATACCATTCTCCTGCCTCAGTCTCCCAAGTAGCTGGGACTACAGGCGCCCGCCACCTCGCCCGGCTAATTTTTTTATATTTTTAGTAGAGATGGGATTTCGATGTGTTAGCCGGGATGGTCTCGATCTCCTGACCTCGTGGTCCGCCCGGCTCGGCCTCCCAAAGTGCTGGGATTACAGGCATGAGCCACCGCGCCTGGCTGCTAGGCAACATTCTAAGTGCTTTACCCCATTTACTCTTATTTATTTATTTATTTATTTTTGAGACGGAGTCTCGCTCTGTCACCCAGGCTGGAGTGCAGTGGCCGGATCTCAGCTCACTGCAAGCTCTGCCTCCCGGGTTCACGCCATTCTCCTGCCTCAGCCTCCCGAGTAGCTGGGACTACAGGTGCCCGCCACCTGGCTCGGCTAGTTTTTTATGTATTTTTAGTAGCGACGGGGTTTCACTGTGTTCGCCAGGATGGTCTCGATCTCCTGACCTTGTGATCCGCCCGTCTCGGCCTCCCAAAGTGCTGGGATTACAGGCTTGAGCCACCGCGCCCGGCTTACTCTTATATCTCATTAATTCTATGAGATAGAATTGCTCCCTTTTACAGATGAAGAAACTGAGGCACAGAGAAGTTAAGTTACCCCAAGCCACACAGCCAGATAGGCTAGATCCCAGGAATTTTGAGTCAAGTCAGCCCTCTTTCCTCAACTGCCATGCCATGGGCGAACACGTGGTCAGGAGATGAGTAAGAAGATCACGTATATATCGTTAAGTCCTGGGGGCACAATTGGCTTGTGATGGTTAATTTTGTGTCAACTTGGCTGAGCCACAGTGTCCAGATATGTGGTCAAACATTATTCTGGATGTTTCTGTGAGGGTGTTGTTGGGTGAGATTAAAATGGAGGGATTTTGAGTAAAGCAGATTGTCCTCCATGGAGTGGGTGGGCCTTGTCTAATCAGTTGAAGCCCTTAATAGAACAAAAAACACTGACCTCCCCCAAGCAAGAGGGAGTTCTGCAACAGACTGCCTTTGGACTTGAACTGCAACATGGGCTCTTCCTAGTTCTTCAGCCTGTTGGCCCACCCTGCAAATTTTGGACTTGTCAGCCTCCATAACCGTGTGATCAACTCCTGATAATCTCTCTCTCTTTCTCTTTATCCTGTTGGTTCTGTTTCTTTGGGAAATCCTGGCTAATACACGGCTCCATAGCATCCTCATCTGGTCATCACAGCATTGGGCCACATCTGTCAGCAGCATCCTGCTCTAGGACTAACAATTCATTTCTGGGCCTCGTCTACCCAGGTACAGAAGTCTGTTTCCTTGGTGGGTCAGTTAATCTCTCTCTGACTCTTACTCCTGCCCCTACTCTGCCTATGTATCATCATTCAACTTATTAGGTTCTGACGTCACTGTCTTCACGTCCCCTTGATCAGTTAGAATTCACTCCTATTGTAAATAGCTGAAAACCTGCCACAGTAGTTTAGTGAGCAAGAGGTTGATTTTTCTTACATCACAAAAAGTCTGGTGGTACTTAGAACATAGTCTAGCGCTGGGCACCTGCTCAAGGATGTCGACAAGGACCAGTTCCTTGCATCTTCCAACTCTACCATCATTAGGGAAGACTTTGGTCTTCATGGTTGCAAGATGGCTGCTGCATTTCCAGGTGTTGTGTCTGTGTTCCAGGCAGAAGGGGCCTGGCAGAGAAGGGAGAAGTGAGAGAAACAAAGGGCAAAATTTCTCTATTCTTTAGCCCTTGCTCTTTTTTTTTTTTTTCCTGGTGGCATGAGGAGATTGGAGGAACTTCTACCTACATCTCATTGGCCAGAACAGTTTCACATTGTTTTCTTCAGCCACAAAGGAGGCTGAAGTTGAGTATTTTGCTTTCTGGCCTCTATAGCAGAGGAAAGCAAGGGATAGGTGGGTCAGTATATGGCTATTTAGTGCAGAGATTGGCAAGTGTTTTCAGTAAAGGGCTAGGTGTTAAATACTTTAGGCTTAGTGGGCCATACAGTCTCTGTTATGCCTACTCAACTCTGTGGTGTAGCACAAAAGCAAGCACAGAAAATGCATAAACAAATGGATGTGGCTGTGTTTCAATAAAACTTTATTTACAAAAACAGGCAGTGGGCTGGATTTGGACGATGGGCCATCGTTTGCCCACCTCAAATTTAGTGATTCGACCTATATGTAATATCTGCCACTGCACTCAAATATTTCAGTCAAAAATATTTTCACAAATTGAGGTACAGCGCCCCTGAAAGATGAGAGTGGGGAATGGATGTGATATAGTGGAACTTGATCTTAATTGATACAAAGTTTTCTTCTGTCATGCTAAGGAGTTGGTACTTTACCCTCTAGGCAGAGGAGGAGGTCAGAGAAGATTGGGTTGTGGTTGTGGTTGTGGGCAGTGGGTTCACAACTGTGGTGATCCCAGGGTTGACTCTGATGGCGACAGCCTGGTAGAGGGGCCCTCTCTTCTGCATTCCTCACGGCATATCCCTCTTTAAACCACAAGTCTGGTCAAAGAGGTGACCAGGGGGCGCCCAGCTAGAAAAGAGAGGGTAGAAAATGCTGTAACTAAAAACCTAAGACTTCAGCTGGGTGCGGTGGCTCACGCTTGTAATCCCAGCACTTTGAGAGGCCTAGGCAGGCAGATCACCTGAGGTCAGGAGATCGAGACCAGCCTGGCCAATGTAGTGAAACCCTGTCTCTACTAAAAAAATCACAAAAATTAGTCAGGCATGGTGGCGGGCACCTGTCGTCCCAGCTACTCGGGAGGCTGAGGTAGCAGAATCTCTTGAACCCAGGAGGTGGAGGTTGCAGTGAGCTGAGATCGCACCACTGCACTCCAGCCTGGGCAATAGAGTAAGACTCCATCTCAAAAAAATAGAAAATAAAAATAAAATAAAAATCTCAGGATTGAATGGGCACATAGGATTCATTGAGCACCATAAATATCTGTTTCCATATTCTTGAGCAATTTGGTACCCAGAGAATAAAACCAATAACATGTTTGGATTTAGGGTTAGAGAAATCTTCTCGAATTTTCCTAGCCTCACAAAATTTCACAACACTTTACCTTTGCAAGTGCAGAACCAGTATTAAGACAGTATGCATTGGGTAATCTCACATCAAACCTTTGTATTTATCATTAAAAATGTGGCAACATCATTGCAGTCATAAACAGAGTTACCAAGGAAACCAGTTTATCATAATTAGCTATTTATTCCCTCTTCTTTCTCTCTGTCTCTCCCCCTTCTACCTGAGCTTTCTTTGGGCTGAAAGGTATGATAAGCTGTTATCAGCCTGGGCTCAGTGGCTAATTAGGTCCTAATATTGATTCATAGAATTACACTGTTCTTTTCCATAACTATGCTGTAGTGCATTGTCTGTGCTTATTAAAAATAGACACAGTGATGGAACAATTGGTTTATTATGTGTTTTAAATAGTCATAATAGCTCTTTCCCAGGGGAGTGGTATATCAAAACCCGACAGACAGAAGATAAAAACTTTCGGCCTACAAAAGACTTGTGGCTCTTTCTCTTGCATTAGGAAGTAGTTGTGGAAGGAATTTTGCTTCCTGGATGGGGCTCCCAGTCCAACAGGCTTTTTCTCATTTTTTTTGTTGTCTATTATAATAGAGAACATGAGCTAATACCCATATTCCACACCGATGTTCTAGAGCAGAGGTCTGCAAACTTTTTATGTAAAGGGAGATATAGTAAGTATTTTAGGTTTGTGAGCCGTATGCACTCTGTCCTAATTACTGGACTCTGCCTTTTATGGCAGGAAAACAGCAACAGACAATATGTAATGAATGGGTGAGATTGTGTTCCAATAAAACTTTATGTAAACAGGTGGCAGGCCAGATTTGGCCCATGGATTAAAGTTTGCAAACATCTGTCTAGAGCCTTGGTCTCAAAGGGTAGGAAATTAACTTGCATTTGGGCCCCCTAAAGTGGGAGCAATACCTGGAGAAGGCTAGACGAGCCACCAGGAGCCACCAGGAGCTCCTACTGGGCTATCTGTGGGGATCTCTCCCGGCTTGTCCATCTCTCATTAAGAGGGGTGGTTTCTCACAGTAATCCCCCCACAGAAGGGTGGACTAGGGACCAGGTAACCTGGAGTAGTTCCTGACTTGAATGCTTAACTGGATGACATTTTCTCATCTGTAACGCCCTCTACCACCTGTCCCAAAGAGCTGCGAGACACACAGAGATAATGAATGGGAAAGGACTCTGTGAACTGTAAACTGTAAACCACCAAGGAATAGAAACACAACAGCTGTGGCTACTAACATATTGCTTGATAAGTTGAGTAGTTTCTTTCTGGGTCCCATAGCAGAGGAAATCAAGGCAAAGGTGGATCAGAATATGGCTGTTCAGTCCACGGATTGGCATATGTTTTTGGTAAAGGGCCAGATAGTAAATATTTTAGGCTTTGTGGGCCACACAGTCTCCATCATTCCTGTTCAACTCTCGTTGTAGCACAAAAGTAACCAGAGACATCGCATAAATGAATGGGTGTGGTTGTGTTTCAATAAAACTTTATTTGCAAAAGCAGGCAGTGGGCTGGATTATAGAGCAATCACAGAGTTGCAGAATGGGAATGACCCCTTCAGGTGTTAGTCCACCTGGCATCTGGGTCTTGAGCTCACTCTTTACTACCCTTCTGGGAAACTGTCCACCTTGAGTTTTAATCCTCCAGAGGCCAAGTTCATGATCTTCTTGGCTGATCTGTCTTCATACAGTTTTGGTTGTCAGAAATTTCTTGCTGTTTCTCAGTCAAAATCTGTCTTTCTGTATCTTCCTCCCATTTGTCCTAGTTTTATGCCTCAGCATTTTCCAGAACTATTAGATTAATCTCCTTTTCATATGACAGCTCTCTGAATATTTGAAGATAGAGGTCATAGTCTTCAAGTCTTCTCCTCACCAGGTTAAACATCAGCAGTTCCTTTAACTGTTTCTATATGATATGGTTTTGACCTTTCACCATTCAGGTTGCTCTCCTCTGCACAAGTTTCAGTTCCTTAGCATCCCTCCTAAATGCTATATCCATTGTCGGTGACAATATTTCATGCATGTTCTAACTAATATAGAGTAGGATTGTAGCCACCTTTGTTCCAGATTCAATGCTTCTGTTAATGCAGCCTAAGGTCACATGTGCTTTTTGGGTAAATACATCACAGTGCTGTATTTTACTGAGTTGATGTTGACTGAGATTTTAAGTCCTTTTCTTGCATACTACAAAGTCATGGCTGCCCCATCCTGACTAGTGCAGAGTCAGGATGATTTGGATTTCCAGTAAAAATCTGTTGGCTGTTTTGTATTCAAGGTCAAAGTACTTTTGAATTGAGATTACATTTCTTTTCGATCTTAGGGTAGTCTGTGACTTAATGAGAATGCTGACTTTGATGTGAAATCAACCACGTCTTCACATAGCCTACCATGAGTTCTGCTGTGGTTGAAGATACAGCCTCTAAATCAGTGCTACTCAATTTTTACTAGTCTACAAAAAGATAAAGAGCTTACCCCAGAATGCAAATGAAAGCATTGTTTCCTTCATTGGGAAAGTCTTGGTATGGATAAAATGTCAGCTGAGCTAAACATGGTGTTTCGTGACACAGCTGATTTGCAGACAGCAGGTAAGCGGGGGTTCTCAGACCACACATTTTGACTAGTAGGGCTCTAAAGGACTCTGTAAGATCTTGATTGAAACTCTAACTGGCTTAAGGAGGGTAGATAAGAAGAAACATCTTCAGAAATAGTAGAGAGGATTATGGTGATTAGATGAAAATTAGCCTTGAGATTCAGTCTAAGTTAGGATCCTAATGGGAAACCTCTTCAGTTTCTTTTATTTCTAAAATTAGGGCTGGATTTCAGTGATTATTCAATGCACATCTGTTGATCTCTTAATCTGTGAAAGGCATTGAGCTAGGAACTGAGGGGTTACAAATTTAACTAAGATATGGCCGGAGTCCTGGTTGAGGAGTCTTAGATGCAAACGAGTAACAAATTGTGGCATAGGCCGCTAGTGGCCTCCTCCTACATAATTCTCTCCTTTTACCTCAGGAACAGAATGCTGATGGTATTCACAGCAGCTATGTCCTCAGATAAAAGACCACATATTTCAGCCTCCTTTGCAGTTAACTTAATCGTGTGATTTCCAGTAATCATCTCACAGCATGAAGGGGCTTTAACGATGGGGGTTTTATGCTGTAGCGGTTTTGGGGCAGAAGGGCAGAAGGAACCCAGATCTCTGATGACTGTGGAGCCTCTAGTCCTGTCTAACTCTGGGCTTCTTTTACACTAGAGGGTAGATCCTTGTGAGTTCCGCTCCTGCTATACACAGCTGAACCTCATCCTAAAGTGATAGAGAATTTGATTCTTAGGGAGGGGACTCCTATAAGTAACATAACTTACTGTGCACTATTGACTCAGGGGAGGAGATGGGAAGGCAGATATTTAGAGCTCAGGTTTTGCAAATTAGAAATCTGGGGACCCTTGCTGTGCATTTTTAGAGCATTCGATTGAATTGTTGTCTATTGTAACTGGGAAAGCAAACCATAAGTTGACTGAAGCTATAGCTTTAGGGGAAATGGCAGCAAAAATTCAGAGTGACAGCAAGAGTGTTGGCTTGCTGTCTCCTTCTTACTACTTCTAGCAAAGTCCTGCAAAACAGAGCTGGCCAGTCTGCGGACAGATATGGAGAGAAATGCTGCTTTGCTTAGGAGGTGTTCTCAGCCTGCAGCCTGCAATCTAAGTTGATTGAGATTCCTATAATTTGAAGCTTTGTCAGTTTTTATGTTGCAAGATGAAGTAGGAGTTATTAATATGTAGTATCTCCAAACCAACACCTTAGCAGGAAATAAGGCTAAGGTCCACCATGGCAAAGTCAGAATTAGGTGTGTTATCTTCCACAGTTGCGTACTATCTGCCTCTGAACTTACTTTATGTTAGAGATTAAGTCCTCATCTATAAGCTTCTGAGATTTGGGATTTTCTGCTTATATAGTAGAACTTGATCTTAATTGATCCAAAGTTTTCTTCTGTCATGCTGAGGAGTCAGTACATTACAGATAAGACCTGAGAAGAGTGGGTTGGGGAAGGTAAGGAGTAGGCACCTTCTAAGATGGTTGAAGTTATAGGGCATGAGCAAGATTTCTTTTCTCATACCTTCCTGCGCCTTGGCTTGCTGGTATCCTGACATTCTACCATTACATTCCTATTCCTTTAATTTTCAAAGGCATTTCAGATGTTGAAAGTCTCTTCCTAATGAGTTTCAAATACCAGAGTAGGAGATGGACACAAGAATATTCTAGCCCCTGACAGCTACCAAAGACCTCTGGCCCTATGGGGCCAAGGTCTTGGGGGTGGGAAGAGCACTGAATGGGAATGGAAGGGATGTCACAGAGAAATGCAGCCAAGCTCACAGTTCCACTAAAGGCTGGTGCAGCCTAGCATGCTGGGATACTGGGATGTGTTTCTCAGTGAAACCCATTCTTTAGGGCTGAACCTGCGTGGTGTCAGTGAAGTGGAATTTGATCCATGTAGACAGCTGATCTGGACATTTTTGGCCTGGATTATTTGTTTGGCTGTCTCCACTGATGAAATTAACTGGATAATTGCCAAATCTCTTCTCAGTTGTGCTCCCCTAGGCAGCTGGTGCGGTCAGCAGGATGGGGAGGGAACCTCCAAGGACAAGCCAGATTAGAGAATTAGCACATATTTGCGACCTGGTTGACCCAGGGAACTGTCCATTTAATCAGGGGTGAGAATTGAGGGCCTGGGTTGGGGGGAAGTGAGAGCTTCAGCCCTCCTGGCTTTATAGGCATGAAGATGCCACAGTGGTCCAGCCTGCATTTTCCTCAAGAAACCCTCTAGGCCAGCTTGTAAGACAGTGCCAAATTTGTCTAGGAGAACTGCCCTAATTCTGCTTTCACTCACTATGGTGCCTGTGTTGAGGACATAGGCTTTGAGACAATTGCTTTCTTATCTCAAAGCAATTGCAATGTAGGAAGATGAGTTTCTTACCTCTAGGGCCAAGAAAAGCTCAAAAAGATGCTGTGTAAAAGACAGGGAAAGAGCTCTTCTTTCTGTTACCTTCTTCTCAGGGGTGGTGGGACCCCAGGGTCTAGCTTGTACTAAGACACTTTGGACCTTACCTGTTTCCCTGTTTTTTTTTTTTTTTTTTTTTTTTTTTTTTTGTGCATCTTGTCTCCACAGCCAGGATGCATCTTTAACAACATGATGTTTTGTGGGTCTCCTCAGCACCTAGTGGAACGTCTGGCACATAATTAATGCTCAGTGAGCTGGCTGGCCAACTGCTTGATTCGATAAAATTTGCTGGGCACTTACAGGCTTGTGCACTTTGGGAAGTATAAAATGGTCAAGCCTAAACTGAGAGCCCCCAGTTTCATGGGGCAACACATGATCACAGTGCAGTATGCGAAGAGAGAGAATAGCTTTCAATGGAAGAGGTATGGGGATATTAAATGGATTTGGAGGCCAACATGCTCTTACTGAGCCAGAGCCCTGAGAGGGCCGAGGAAGCAAGGGAAGTGTTACTAGTCCCATTCACTAGATGAGAAAACTGAGGTTCGAAGAGATGTAATGACTGACTTGCTCAAGGTCTTGCTCCTAGTGTGAGTTGGAGCCAGGATTTAAACTCAGGTTTGCTGACTCTCTTTGTAGAGAGACTCTACTCTAGATTGGCCCTCTTCTAATGGATTGCATCTTGGCCTTTGGGGTTGGGGACAGGGCAGTGGCATTGAGTACCAGAATGGGGCAGAGATGTCAAACTCATGCCCCATGACCTGAAGCAGTCTGCAGATGGGTTTGCTAGATTCATACAGTGTGGCTGTTTTTAATTGTAGTAGAATACACATAACATTGATCACTTTAACTGGTTTTAAGTGCACCGTTCAATAGTGTTAAGTACATTCATATGGTTGTGCAGCCAATCTCCAGAACTTTTTCTTCTTGCACAACTGCAACTTTACCCATTAAACACCAACTCCCCCTTCCTCCCTACTCCCAGCCCCTGTCAGCTATCATTCTACCTGTTGGCCCTATGAATTTGACCACTCTAGGTACCTCCTGTAGGGTAGGAACCAGAGTATTTTTCTTTGTGTGTCTGGCGTATTTCACTTATTATGATGTCCTCAAGGGTCATCATGTTGTTGCATGTCAAAATTTCCTTCCTTTTTAAGGCTGAATAATATTTCACTGTTATGTAGACACCACATTTTGATGATCCATTCATCCGTCAATGGGACTTTTTGGTAGGTTCCACCTTTTGGCTGCTGTGATGAACATGGGTGTGCAAATAACTGCTCAAGTCTCTGTTTTTAATTCTTTTGGGTATATACCCAAAAGCGGAATTGCTGGATCATCTGGTAATTGTAGGTTGAATATTTTGAGAAAATTGCCATGCTGTTTTCCATAGTGGCTGTGCCACTTTGCATTCCCACCAACAGTGCACAAGGATTCGAATTTCTCCACATCTTCTTGTTACTTTCCGGTTGTTGTTGTTTGGTTTTTGTTTTTAATAGTAGCTATCCTAGTGGTTGGCCAAGATTTAAAAAAGAAGATATTTTACATAATGATTCAGATCTCTGGCTTCACTTTACAAAATAAGAAACCCTGTCACTTCTGCATAACGTAAATCTGCTGGGCCGAGGTGGTGGCCTGCACTGAAATGGGGCACAGGCTTTCCGGTTAGCTGCTGAGCATACTCACCTCCTCCATTCCCCACCTCACCTCTCCAGGCATTTGAACTTGTGAGTCTGGGGGAGGGGGACCAGGATGCCCACTCCCTGCTCACCGTCATCCTGGAGGGTCTTCATGAACATACTCCAGTAGTCACAGGACTGGACGGGAGTCAGAAATCTTGAGCTGTCTGTCATTCCACCTCTGTGAGTTTGGGCAAATCACTTCACCTCTTCCTTACTGCAAAATGGAGTCCTGCCATCCTTGCTGTGCAGCTCCCAGCAATTCTGTCGCAATGTACACAGGCAGCAGAAGTGGAAGCTCTTCATAAACTGTTGACTGAAAATAAAGGATAGGCTGCTTGTTGTGAGGAATGAATGGGTGGGGACTGTGCAGGTGGGTGCTGCTGAGAGAGGGGTGTCTGCCCACACCACTTGGGCCGGGGCCTCCAGCCCACCTTCTAACAGGACACCTGAAAGTGGTTGTTAACAAGCATAAGCCCAGCTACTGGGCAAATGCCCCAAATGTTTGCCTTCAGATCCATTGAGAAACCACTTATCAGGCGAAGATGTAGGTGTAGGAGGCTCCCCGAGGCCTTTGTTAACAGGCCCTTTGGTCCTGCACATAGATAGGCCTGGCCCCACGGGATTGGGCATCTGCGTGTGGCCCAACCTGTCGATGGGGAGCAGGCTGGGTGTCTGTCCGTCTATCCTAGCTTTTTTCTGTGAGTTAGGTAGCAATTGCTCTCTAACCATTTCTGTTGAACTCCCTCTCTTGGGAACTTCTGCTTTGTCATTTAAAATAGTTTGGGAACTTCAGATTTAGCCCAGTGTCAGAGCAGTTTATTTGTTCTGTAGGCGTTTTTGTTTTTAAAATTCATGACAAGTTCCTTGCAACATGTTTTATTATATTTTCACCACCTGTTCTACCTTGGGGGTGGTATTAAAATCTGGGACCATCCATCTATCACTCTTTTTTTTTTAAGTTTTCTTATTTGCCATTTATATGTGTCTTGCAAACATACACACAATGTGAATTTAAATATAGAAGGATATATATACAAATATATACATATTTAATATATATAAATTATATATTCCCCTCTTTCCCCTTGTGCCTTGATTGGCTTTAGACTGTGGTAGTAATGTTGAAGGTGTATGTTTGACAGGCTAATTATGGAGTTTTAAATGAAAAATTTGTAAAACAAATAAATACTTAGAAAATCCTTTGCCAGTGTGAAGTGCTGTCTCTGTGAATATTAATAGTGAAAAAATTACCACAATATCTAATCCTCTAAAGAAAAAGCATTTGAAAACTTTACAGCATCTTTCAGCTTCCACTGAGGTTGAAAAGGAGGGGTAGCGTGCCCATTTTTACAGATGGAAAAAACAAGTCTTTACACAGATATTTAACAAGGGTAGCTGGAGGGCCAGTGTTGGAGGTGACAGCCCATCCTCAAATCCTGTCATCCATGCAACTTTCTGAACATTTTTCTATGTTAATTAGGACAAGGGACCAGGACATATTTAGAGCACTATGTGCTATTTCCTTTCTCTAAAAATTGAAGTATGGCACGATGCATTTGGGTTTAATGATGGTCTTATTTGAGCTGATGGATCCAGCTGTTCCTGAAGCCTACATTTTTCAGTTATGTATGTCAATAAACTACTTTTGAGTTTCTGTTACGTGAAATAAAAAATAAAAAATCAGAACAAAACAACAAAAAAAGAAAACCCATCCATCAGTAACCTAAGCTGTCAGAATTAAGGTTTACAACATATTATGTACTTGACAATTTAAAAAAATGGGAGGGGGCATATTATTATCTCCATTTCTTAACAGATATAAAACCAGATATCCATACAGAATATCCTATTGCTTATAAAAGCAGACAAATAAGTATTTAGGGCTCAAAAGAAAGCAAGCTTCTCTTAGAAGAAATAAAAAGTAGCCTATTGCACCTTCCATAACATCATTGGAAAATATGTATCTGGATCCTTAACATGATGCCCTATCATGTCCCCTTTGCTGATAATTTCAAGAAGGATCTATTTGTGGCATTTAGACAGTGAATTCCCCTTGATCGCCACCGAAACCAGAAGCTTCCCAAGGGCAGTGAGGGAGACTTCTGCATCCTTTGAAGGCTCCTGCTTTTCCTGTTTCATAGAGAGGTAATCTGTAGTATTGCATGACTGGTAAAATAGGGAATAAGAGTGGTATGTATAAGTAGAATTTGCAGAGTAACATCTTGGAGCAAACATAAAGCCAGGATCTTGTAATGGTTAAGAGCATGGGCCTTGGTGTCATGTGAACCTAACTGAAGCAAGTTATTTGACCACCTTATGTATCAATTTTTCGATGTATAAATGCGAATGCTATGGTTGATAGTAAATGCTCAATAAATGATAGTTATCCTATTATTTCACAAAAGTTCAATCAAATAAATCTGGATCAGTGAGATTCACAGTGTTCATTAGTATATTTAAAGAACAGAAGACATCCTCCACTAAAGCAAACTGATTACTTTTGTTTATCCCAGTATTTTCAAATCTGACTTAACATAAAATACTTTTCTCTTAGGCTATTTTTCTGCAGAACTAAGGTCCAATGGAACACACTTTGAGAAACCCCAGGGGTTGCACCCTCTAGTAATTGAGGGGGATTCATTAGGCCACCACTAGGGGGTGTGCCAGCCAAGTTTTCTGATTCTCGGTGAGAAAAGAGGGTTTGCTCTGGGCTTCCAAAGAATAGATCTTTTGAAAGCTTCAGTGGAGAGGGAGGGCAGGCCAAGAGAGTCCAAAATTCCAAAATGGCAATGACTTTGAGAAGCAAGGGAAGAAAAGAGACGTGGTCACACCACGTGGAAAGGTGGGAGAAGTTTTCCGGCCCTTTCTGTTGAGATGTACAAATGGCTGACCTTCGGCTAATGAATCAGTAGAGATCTCAAAATAGCTGGAATGAGACATGTGGCCTGAAGACCAGGTCAGGACTAGGCTGGGGACAGAAAGGGAAGGGCCTGCAACAGAGCTCCAGAGGCCTCTAGGAAGGAGGCCTTGGCCCTGGACCTCCAGGAACCTGTGTGATGGGGAGGGAAAATTTAAAAGGTGAACAGTTTCCAGGATTTTTGATTTCTATGTCTCATATATTTACTACTACAGCGACAACTGCTGCTACCACACACACACATATACACACATACATACACACATACACACACACACACATATACATACACACATACACACATCTACACATATACACACACATATATATACACATACGCACACATACACACATGCATACACACACATACACACATACACACATATACACATACACAGATACACACACACATATTCACATGCATACACATATATACACACATACACACACACATACACACACATACACACATACACACATACATACACACACATATACACACATACACACATATACACATATATACACACATACACACACACATATATACACATACACACATACACACACATATATACACACATACACATATACACATATATACACACATATTTAATAAATACATATTTTCTGATAACTTAAGGTTTTCTCTTAACCTTGTGCAAAGTGTGTATATCTGTTGTAAGTGAATTGATGTAGTAGATTTCGAGGTGAATGCTGAATGCCGGATAATAACAGTGGTCATAATAGAAAATTTGGGGGAAACACAGAAAAGCAAAAAGAAATCACTTGCCATCGGATCCCCCACCCCCAAGAACATGTTGAGGGATATAGGAGGTTGTGTAAGTAATTGGGCATTTGAGGGAGCACATATTGGTTAGGATTCTTTTGGTTATGAGTGACAGAAATCCAATTCAAAGGACCTAGATAGAATGGCGGCTTGATTATAAGGGTCTGGGGTTGTCTGTCTCATGGACCCCAAGGGCAGAAATGTGGCCGGGGCTCAGAAACAGCAAGACAGGGGGACTATGTGTTGTCAGGACACTCCTTCTCTAACTCTTTCTTCCTCTCTGCATTTGCCTCCTCCTCGCTCTACTTTTATGGATTGGCTGCTGGGGGGGGGGGTCTCTGGCCCACAGGGCCAGACACATGGGCCCACAGCTGCAACTACTAGGCATGCTGTCCTAACGTTTCTGCTGCTGGAAAGAGAAAGACTCCCTCAGTTCCAATTCCAGAATTACTGGGGAAGGAGAGAATTGTCCTGGCTTGGGTCAGATGTCCACCCTGGACCAATCAGCTGTGGCCGGGGGCCAGCCATATTGTGTATAATGGCTCCTCTTGTGACAACTCTGTGTGTGTGTGTGTGTGTGTGTGCATGTAAAGTTTCCAGAAAAGCTGGAAACAAGGACAGAGAAAGTAGATACTGGCAGACAAAACAATATTTAGCACTGTATATGTTTTCCATATTTGTATAACTGAGATTAAACTGTATGTAAATGAACCTTGTTTTTAGCTAAACGTTATGTCATTAGCATTTCCCCAGTCCCTAAAATCTTTGTAAATTGCATTTTGAATTATTGCATTGTATTCAATAATTTGGATTTACTTAGCAAATTCCCAATTGTTAGGTATTTAGGTTATTTCCATTTTTAAAAAAATTGCATACTTAATAATCTTGAGGTGTAAAAAATTTCAGCTATCATTAGTAATGTGATGGTGGAAGACAATTTTCCTGATTTCATGCAAGAATTAGGTACATCATTGAGAATTTTTTTAAAAAAGGATTTGGTCCCACAGTTCTTCATCCTATTTCAAAATTGATGCAAACTGTTCCTCTGATTTCACCTGCTGCTCTGCCTCTCTTTCCCTTTCTATCTTTCCCCACGCCAGAAATGGCAATGGGAGTTGATGGTTGCGCAGTGCAGAGAGTGGGCAGACAGACAATTGGGGGGTCCCCTGGGGCCCCAGGTTTGCCTTATCTCTGCCTATTTTCTTTCTGGAAATAGATCTAGGTAAAGTGAACCATACAAGTAAACCCTGCTACTTTGTAAGGAATAATCAACACCCCCAAAGTTAGGCACCTCAGGAATGAGGCTCTCTTCAGATGAGGCTGGAGGAAGTAGTATGAGATAATACAGGACTGGAGACAATCAGGGAGAAGAAGAATGAGGTGGAGGGCTTGTGGTCAGGGGGACCTCAGCAAAGGTTGGCTTCTCAGTCTGTGTGACATTCCTGACCACCTTGCACTGGGGACCAAGTAAGAGTTGCCCGACCACTAATCCGCCACATTCTCCTCTGGGAAGGCAAGTCTGGGAAGGTCAGTCTTGGGATGCTGGTGGTTTTCAACATCCTGTGACTTTTCCCAAATTGGAGTTAAACATTTGCTCAGGCTGAAATGTGCTTTAAAGGTCCTGAGACTTCCTGAACGTGGGGGTCGTTGGATGTTTTCTAGTGGAGAGCAAAGAGTTCCTGAATGCAATAACCTTTTCTCCTTAGCTGCAGGGAGTTTAGACTTTTTGAAGGAAGTTCCGTTGAAATTCACAAGAGAGGTAAGGAGAGTAAAAATCATGCCCTACTCTGTGCTGCATGCTTCCCATCGATTTGATCTTTCCGAGGTTTGAGCCGGGAGCACCCTAAACAATGCTCTCTGTGTCAGATTCACTGGTCGTTTAGAGCTGCTCTATTGTTTCAGGTGATCTGTGTTTTGAGGAGAAGGTGCAGAATGTCCTTTGTCATTGTTTTTCTGCGTTTTCTAACGCTTTCTATTTGTGGAATACTATGGTTTTTATTAGATATTCCAGTTCCTTCTGTCCTGGAGTGGCTCCAACTGATGTTTTATCATTCTTATTTGTTTTGAATAATAATAAGTGAATAATAATACTAAATGCCATGACTCCAGGAGGTGGAACATTTCTCAAGCTGGAGCTGTATTTAATTTTGTTTTGGAAACTGCTAAAATCATTCAATACAACAAGGCTAAGAGGTGCTACATTTCTGATTGGGGGTGGGAAAATAGGGAAATAAAAATATTCCTGCTCAGTTTGGGAGGCAGAGAACTGGCAGCTGAATATGTTTCTTTTCTTCATGGGGAAGCCCTACCTCTGAGCTTGAGAGCATCTCGACAAACCTTGAATAAATAGGAAAATCCTACACATTGGGACTCTAGTCCTAAAACTTGGCATTTGGGGATACCGGTTTATACTTTGACATGATCTAGGGAAAAAGGGTTTGGCAAGTAAAGAATAATGCAAATAGCAGAGCAGAAGCAAGGTTTAAGCCCCTTAAGAGACCTATTTCCCCAGCACCTGTTAGGGCAGCTCTGAGGGCCCTCCACCCGGCAACCTTGGTTAACGGAGGCATTGACGTCTGAGGAACTGAGTTACGCTGTTGTAAGCTGATAATTGCAGTACCTACCAGACAACCACAACTATGACTTTCTCCTAATTTAGCTCTCCCTCTGAGTGAGTAAAACTGTAGTTAGTAAAATAAAAATAGAGTTCTAGAATAACTGGCTTTGTTCAAGGAATTATGCCACGTGGCTTTGCCTTTTTGTTCTGTTTCCCCATCTGTAAAGAAGGGATGATAATGGGTCCTCCTTATGGGACTGGTGGGAGGATTAATTCAACTCATTGGTTAGAAAAATGCCTGGCATGAAGTAAGTGATCAATAAATACATTTAGTTATTTGTTTCGGGAGGGGCAGGCACATAGCCTGTGCTTGCTAAATTGCATTCGTGTTTTTCTCGTCTTGATATAATAAGTTAGTGCTCCCTGAGCAGAAGGCAGGGAAAGTGGGAGAGACAGTTTGGAAATGTGTTGAAAAGGAAAGAGGAAACTGATGTTTACTGAACCCAAACTATGTAGCAGGTACTGCCCCACCCTTATTTTATTATTTTATAAGTAAAATATGGATATGCATATCCATATTTTATATATCCATATTTATTCATTTGTGAAATGAATGTGTGAGAATAAAGGACAGAATATTTTGTTTCCTTTAGAGCTGAGAAGTGAAGAATCTTGCCAAGCAAGAGCAGCATGTGCATAAGAGAACCAGGCCTTAGCCCAACATACCCTTCCTCCCACGTCCATCCATGGCTGCACCTCGCAGGCCACCTGCCATGTTCATTCTGGAGAAAACACAGCTTGGTGAGTGATTTATGCTGGGATCTGATAGAGATCCTAGGCCGGGCTACCCTAGAGAGGGTGGCTCATCAAGAGAAGGCTGAGGAGGAAAGACATCCCTGCGAGGGTCCTAGGGGAGAAGTGTGGCAGTGGCCAACTCCCAGGTTCTCAGCAAGGGTGGGTGGTTGTGTTCAGATGGTCCTATTGTTGTCTAACTTCAGGCAAGACCCTTGACCTTTCTGAGCCCTGCTTTCATTCTCTGGGAAATGGGAATGAGAACGCCTTACAGGCGTTAAAGGACTGTTAAAGGCCTGGTACATGTAGGTCTTCAATTGTTATAGGTTGAATTCTGTCTCTCCCAAATTTGTATGATGAAGTCCTAATCCCCAGTACCTTTAATGTGACCTTATTTGGAAATAGATTTATTACAGATATAATTAGATAAGATGAGGTCACATTGGAGGGTAGGCCCCTAATCCAATATGATCCATATCCTTATAAAAAGGGGAAAATTGGAGACAGACACATAGGGAGGGTGCCATGTGAAGATGAAAGCAGAGATTGAAGTGATGTGACTACAAGCCAAGAATGCCAAAGATCGTCAGCAAAACAGAAGCTCAGGGAGAGGCCTGGAACAGATTCCGCCTCCGCCCCCAGCAGGAACTCATGCTGCTGACACCATGATCGTGGATTTCCAGCCTCCAGAACTGTGAGACAATAAGTATCTGTTGTTTGAACCTCCCAGTTTGTGGTACTTTGTTATGGCAGCTCTAGCAAACACATACACCATTGTCATCTTTGATAACCCTGTGGCTCCTCCTCTCCTTGTCTTCCTGGTGCCTTCCTCCAAGGGTATCCTGCAGGCAACTGGAGCAACTGCTTGGAGGGATGCACGAAGGAAATGCCAAAACCACAGTGAGGTCCTGTCTCACACCAGTTACAATGTCTATTATTACAAAGTCAAAAAATATCCGATACTGGTGAGGTTGTGGAGAAAAAGGAACGCTTTCACACTCTTGGTGGGAGTGTAGATTAGTTCAATCATTGTGGAAGATAGTGTGGCACTTCCTCAAAGACCTAAAGACAGAAATACCATTTGACCCAGTGATCCCATGACTGGGCATATACCCAAGGAATATAAATCATTGTTATAAAGATACATGCATGTGTGTGTTTATTGCAACACTATTCTCAATAGCCAACACATGGAATCAACCTAAATGTCCATCAGTGGTAGACTGGATAAAGAAAATGTGGTACAGATACACTATGAAATACTATGCAGCCACAAAAAGGAACAAGATCATATCCTTTGAGGGAACATGGATGGAGCTGGAGGCCATTATTCTCAGCAAACTGATGCAGGAGCAGAAAACCAAACGCTGTATGTTCTCACTTGTAAGTGGGAGCTAAATGATGAGAACACATGGACACCACGAGGAGAACAACACACAATGGGGCCCACTGGAGAATGGAGGGAGGGAGGAGGGAGAGGATCAGGAAAAATAACTAATGGATACTAGGCTTAATACCTGGGCAATGAAATAATCTGTATAACAAACCCCCATGATATACATGTTTACCTATGTAACAAACCTGTACATCCTGTACATGTACCCCTGAACTTAAAATAAAAGTTAAAAAAAAGAAATTTGCTAAAATAGTAAATATTAAGCGCCCTCACCAGACACACACACACACACACACACACACACACACACGGTAACTTTGTGCAGTGACAGGTGTATTAATTGTATAATAATTATACAATGTATATATTTATCAAATTATTACATTGTACACCTTGAAAATATATAATTTATATTTGTCAATTATTCCTTAATGTGGCTGGAAAAGAAAAACGAAAAGAAATGCGCTGCAGGGTGAAAGGACTGGGTGCTGCGACCAGAGCAGTGATGATTCTCCTTCCTCGTCTCAGTGTTTCCGCCACCCGCAGCTCAACCTGGGCAGAGCGTCTGCCCACCTCTCTCCCTCTCATGTCTCGGGGCTCCTGTTCTACTCCTCTTCTGCCCACATCTTCTCTTCATGCCCATCTGTGCCGTGGGGTCTTAGGGAACACCACTTCCAGCCCCAGCAAGGCGCCTGGATCCACCAAACAAGGACGCCTGGCTTGGCGGAGGGATCACAGGAAATTGTTATGACAACTCGTGGGGCTTGGGCAGTGCTTCCGCAAACTGCTTTCTTAGCGATTGGCCCTCGAAACAGTCACAACTGGGCAGAGAGATACCTGGAACAGGCTGGGTTCTTGTGGGACTGGGAAGAGGGTGTGTGGCCAAGCAACGAATAACTTTAAACAAGCAGGAAGCAAGATGGTGAGATTCTGATTTATTTAAAATTCTGTGTGGAGGAGTGGGAGAGCAGACACCGCATCTCCTGGTGAGGCTTGGGAAAAGTCCTGGAGCACAGTATTTTTCTTTCCTTCTCGCTCCTTCTTTTCTTTGCTCCCTGTCCTCTGTGCGTTGCTTTCCTCTCCTCCTTAGCGGGGTGTTTATGGGGCCAACCTTATGTTGCACCTGCCGAGTCCCCCCATTAATCTGATCTAGTTCCCAACATGTGATTTAGGGGTGTTGTGTGCCCTGAATGAGAACAGGAGGCGGGCAGGAGGAGAGAGAGAGAGGCAGCGGTGGGGAGAAACCCCCGTTTGATCTGCTGAAACGCACCTTAAGAGCAAACCCATCCACATTACTGAAGGTATCAGCTGGGTCCTGCCTACAGTTATGTCAAACAAAGTGTGCTGCGAAGTGCCAACTCTCCCTTTGTGCTGTGACACCGAGAGCTGCCAAAAGATATTAAAAAGCTTGCATGAACTAGGTGATGGCAGCTGTAACTATCTAAGTTATTGCCTGGCAGCTGCAGCACTGCCTCGCTGCTGCTGGCCGCCTTTATAGTTGGTTCTCCATTTGTCTGCCCTTTCTCTAGCAACCGATAGCACCAAGCCTGCAGTCCGCGAGTCGCCGCCCCAGCCCCCTCGCGCCTGCAGGAGGGGAGACTTGCAGCGAGCTGAGCTGCATGGAGAGACACCCTCGTGCAGCTTCTGCGAGAAGTTGTGTTTTTCTTGGCTGGGCCCCAGACTGGTTTTGCATCGGTCAGCTCGACTCCAAGGAACCTTGGATGAGGGAATGGCACAGAGGCGAGTGTGCACACCCAGGCGCACACACCAAATGCCGCTTTTTTGTGTTTGTGTGTGTGTGGCTTTTTTCCCTTCCGTGTTGGCTCTGATTGAGCTAGAACAATATCGCCAGCTCCAAGCCCTGCCAGTCCTACATCTGCTCCCTAAAACCTCCAGCAAATAAGAATACGGTGGGGTTGTTTAACCAACACTTACAATATACACACTTTTCAGCTTTTCTCCCCTTGGGTTGCCCAGGCTCAGAGATCTGGATGCTGGTGGCAAAGGGTTGAGAGATAAGGGGCTAATGATCCCTGTGGGCATCTGTCTCTGAAGCCTCCTTCTCTGGCATGTTGATCTGTGGCATAAAATACATTTCATTGTCATGGGCTTCGGGGAAGGTGTCTGTACGGCGAGCTGGTTTTTTGTATTCTTCTGTTGAGTTTGGTCTTTTCAGCTGTCTGTTAAATAATTCATACAGCTCATGAAAGTAATATTTCTGGGATGTAGGGGGTTCCATTTTTCCAATTCCCTTTCACTCCATCTTTTTTTTTTGAAGCGGTTGTGGGGAGAACTTGGCAGGCGTGGCCTGGGTGGTATAATAAAACCTTCTGTCTGTTCCTCTCACCTCTCCAGCTCACACTGGGAGGGCAGGAGGGGTTGCTGACCTTCGGAAGGCCAAACCAAGGTCAAGCCTGAGGTTTGAGTTTGGTTTTCATTTCAGAGTTCAGCCATCAAAGGGCACCAAAAGTATGGGCCATTTTCATCGCTGTGCTGGACACCCGTTCGAGCCATTTTCTTGTGGGGAGAGCCTCTCCTTTCAGTATCCCTAAGTGCTTGCCCGGTGCCCAGCATGGGGCTTTGCCCCTGGTAGATAATGACGGTGTGGCAAAATGGATTGAGTTGTGGCCATTTTGGTGGAAGGCAGGACTCGGTACTCTTAACCTCTGTTATCATGGTCAAATCAATCGAATAACGGATTGGCCAGTTTTGTTTGTCTTCGTGGGTTAGATCGGCACTCAGCCTTGGCCAGTGCGTAAGCGAAGCCTCTCGTGGAAGAGCGAAATCTCCTCCTTCTTGCCCCACAGAGCCTCCAAGCTGGGTTGCGTGTCCCGCTGAGTGCCGCCCACCCCCGCCGTCTGCACTATATTGTGTTTGTCTTTTTGTCTGTGACCCTCCACTACACTGAAAGTACCCCCGGAATGGGGACTAGGTCTACCTGGTTCACTGGTGATGGAATGTGAAAGGATATTTTCAAAATTAAAACAGGCTTTCATGGAGTCATCTGCAACCTTCCTGAAAGTCTGAGGTGAGAAGGGCGTTTCCTTGGGGCCCTCCCATCCCACCAGAAGCCCCCTTTATCTTGGATCTCCACAGCCCTGGGAAGGCTCTTTGGGAGTTCTGTGCCCAGGCAACATGACCTGTGTGAGGCCCTTCCCTTGAAAGTAGACCTTCAGAATAACTGCCCATTTGCTGGTTGTGTGCTCTGGGGCAAGAATTTCATATCCTCACCAGTAAACTCTATACCCACTTCGAAGAATTAATTGGGAGGTATTATGGACTAAATATTTGTGTCCTCCACCCCAGATTCATCTGTCGAAGTCCAAACCTTCAGTATGACTGTATTTGCAGACGGGCCCTAAAGAAGGAATTAAGGTGAAATGCAGTCTTATGGGTGGGGCCCTGATCTGATGGCATTAGTGTCCTTATAAGAAGAGACACCAGAACACTCCTCTCTACCCCCACCCCTACCCTTCCCTGCATGCACACACACACAGGGAAAGGCCATCTGAGGACATAGTGAGAAGGTGACTGTCTGCAAGCCAGAAAGACAGCCCTCATGGGAAACTGAGTCAACTAGCACCTTGATCTTGGACTTCCCAGCCTCTAGAACGATGAGAAATAAATATCTTTTGTTGAAGCTGCCCAGTCTGTGGTATTTTGTTATGAAGACTGAACTAAGACAGGGGAATTAATCCATATAAAAATATAAATCTCAGCATGGTGTTCGGCACATAGTAAAGAAAATCATGAAGGTTTGACGTTTTTCTCGAGTATCTGTGGTCTGGCAGGTCAAGGGCATGCGACCAGAAGGAAGCGGGGTGAGGGACCGAGGAGCCTCCAGGTCTGTGGTTTGGGAAGGGCCAAGATGTCTTTAGATGAATCTTGGCAGACTGTGGAGGAGGTGGGGTGGTCGGAGGCTTGCATGATGGTTACGAGGCCTGTGGAGGGCAGAGGTGAACTGAAGCCTTTCTGACCTGGGCTCCACCATAGGAAGGCGTGGAAGGCAGGAGGGGACTGTGGTTTATCAAGGGCTGACTGTCACCAGGTCTTTGCCCAGAGCCTCACACAGATGCCCCTGCCTGGCTCTCCACTCTCCCTCCCCTAGGAGGCCACCCCATCTCCATTCTACAGACAAGGAAATGCCTTGGGTTTCAAACGAGGAGAGCTGACACTCACTTCCCACTTGCGGGTGTCCAGGTACGGGTATATTCTCACTCAGTTCTCACAACTACCCCACAGTACATTTTTTACATCATCCCCATTTCATAGGTGAGGACACTGAAGCAGAGTGCTTTTAAGTGACATGCTCAAAGTCACACAGTTAGTGGTGCTGGTGCAGGGATTTTAAACCCAGGCAGGAGAGTTTGGAGCCTGTGCTCAGGGTCATATGTTTTACTGCCTAGAGGGCTGAATAATGGGTCCAGATCTCACATTGCTGGACTGGAGTTTAAACTGGGTTCTACCTGGATTCCAAAACTTCCCATGATGTTATACTGCTCTGGAGTCAGGAATGTAATTCTTAATAGTGGGGGTTTGCTGCAATGACAGCAGCAGTAACATTAAAAACAGAAGCCTGTGTGGCAACAAATTGGGCACAGAAGAACATAGCAGTGTTTGCAGGAGAAGGTTGTGGGTTCATACTCACAACATCCTCAGGAGGTTGGTGCTATTATTATTCCCATTCTGTAGGTGAGGAAACTGAGACACAGAGAGGTGAAGAAGCTTGCCCAGGGCCACACGGCTAGTAATGGTAAAGCCAGGATTTGAACCAAGGTGGTCTGACTCCTGACTCCATCCTCCTAGCCATTATACCATGCTGCCTTCAATGGAGATTTGAGACTATATGGTGACATTGACCTGGTGGAGGATTTTATAGGCAAAATAAAGAAGATGGTATTGCATTTCTCCTCACTAGCTGAGGTCTTGATGGAATGGGGATTTGTAGATTGCATATGTCCTGTGTGTCCAAGAAACTGGTGGCATTATGGACCTATGTACTAACTTGGAGGGGTTTCCTCTTAGTTCCGTGCTGACTGAATAGATTGCTATTGATGACAGTAGACCTCACCAGGACAGGTGCACTGAGTTGACAATTTGGGGCGTTTTCCTGAGGCCTCTATTTCACTTCGTTAGACACTACAGGGCTCTGTGTGGTGTGAACAAGCCCTTCAGTGCTGCTACTGTTCACAGGTGCTGAGCTCAGCTGGTGACCTTCCAGGAAGACAGTGCGGTTAAGAGTGGAGGCTGCTGGGATTTGAATCCACTCAGTTATTTACTGGCTGTCTAATTGTGGGCAGGTTACTAATCTCTGTGTGTCTCAGTGCTGTAGTTTGAATGTTTGTGCCCCTAAACCTCATGTTGAAGTTTGATCCTCAATGTTGCAGGTGGGGCCTGGTGGGAGGCGTTTGGGTCATGGGGGCGGGATTCCTCTTGAATGGCCTGGTGCTGTCCTCGAGGGAGGGAGTTCTCACTCCAGTCGTTCCCTGGAGAGCTGGTTGTTAAAAAGCAACTGGCACCTTTCCACTCTCTATTGCTTCCTCTCTTGCCATGGGATCTCCGCACATGCTGGCTCTCCTTCACTCTCCCCATGAGTGGAAGCAGCCTGAGGCTTTCACCAGATGCCCAGTCTTCCAGCCAGCAGAACCGTGAGCCAAAAAACTCTTTCGCTTTATAAATTGCCCAGCCTCAGGTATTCCTTTATGGCAAACAAATGGACAAAGACACTCAGTTTCCTCATCTGTGCAATGTGGGTTGTTACCACACTTCCCTCTCAGGGCTGTGATGAGGATGAGATGGATGAAGTGCTTAGAGCTTTGCTTCGCACACAGCGCCCATATTACTGTTCTTGCTGCTGTTTGTATCCCAGCGGGGCTGGCTGTCTTGTGTTTATAGCTGACTCACCATTGCGGCTTGAAGGCTTTGCAGGTCTTCCTTCTGCATCCAGGAGGGATGCCGCTAACTCACCTGTCCTCTTTCACGCAGCCTCTTCATCACTGATGGCAGATATTGGGGGACTCGGCAGGGATTTTGGATGCAGCAAAGTCAACTCCCTTAGGTCTCCTCTATGGCTCTGTGGAGCTGAGATCTAACCAGCTGAGGGATCAGTGGCTGGCTGCCTTATGTCAGAGCTGAGGTCAGAGACCCTCCCTGGCCTGGTCCTTCAGTTCACCTCTGGCTCTTAATGACTGTGCAATTGCTTGTTTTCTCTGGTGTCAGAAGGTGTCTTTGTCATTTTTTTAAACCATCTCCATAGATGTTACAAGTAAAGTCATCAAGGCCTTTAGACACAATGAGAGGAAGGGATCTGAGGGCAGAGAGTCAGCTCTTGCATCTTTTTCTCTCAAACTACCTTAGTACCAACCAACTATTGCTAGAGCGCCTTTTGTGCAAGTCTTTGAGAACACAATATGGACAAGCTGGACACAGCACCAGCCCACAAAGAGCTTTCAGCCCAGTAGGGAAGACAGTTCAACAACCATGAAGAGGATGTAGAGAGTTAATCAGGGTATCCCAGACAAAGCTCTGCTGAGACTTTATCTGTGTCAGGGTTGCTGGAGGGAGTTGTATCCATATGCCAGACTGACTCATGTTTGAGGGAATCTTATGGCATTTTCTGTCTTAGTAATAATAAGCACATTGCAAGGTTTTATAAAACCCATAGGTTTAAGGTTTTCATTTGTATTGTAATTGCCTGACTTTCAATTGCCTGTGGCCAATTTTTAGTCCCAGACTGACCTATCACCATCACTTCTGTTTTCTTAAGTCACCTGTGCAGCCTGCCTGGGGACTCCACTTTGCATATCAAATTTGTCCCATTCAACACATATTATTGATAATGAGCTTATTGTGCACCAGGCCTGGAAATTGAAAGCTTCAGTTCAAAGGACTTTACTATCTTTTCCTGAAAAGTTGAGCCTATGTTGGTTTTTGTAAATCTGATCTCTAATGTACTAAGAGAGTTTACTTTTTAAAGGAAACTTCAAATTTAGTGTTTGAGTTTGTGTACCTTGAGTATTTTTAGAGTGGGACATACATGCATTCTTATTAGCAGGAGTTAAAGAAAATTAGGAAGACAATGACACAGCATTCTAGAAGTGGAGGGACCTAGGCAATTATCTGACTCAACCTCCGGATTTTTACAGATGAGGTGATTTAGACCTTGACACAAGACATAGATGTTTCTGGTGGCTGAGCTGGCAAGAGGCAGGATCCAGGCTCATTGTCCGTCACTCCTTCCTGTGTGCCCTGTTCCTAAATGAGTTGTCTAGTCTGTCTGGGTTATCTGTAGGTTTGCCTTATCTGTTCAGGGTTCCTAACCTCAGTGTGAGAAACTGACTCTATCATATTTCCATCAAACCAGCGTGGGAGTTTTTAATCTCAGGCTGAGTTGTCTGCCCAACTGCTGGCCCTCCTGGGCCCCATTTTGGGCACTCTCCTTCCCCTTGGAGCTTGTGTGTGGAATTTCAATCCTGCTGCGACATTTGGCTACTTGAATTCACTGATCTCCAAGAGCATGCATGACACTGACAGACCCTCCCTCTTGTGCCCAGAAACCCCACTAAAGGAGCAAGGACAGATGCAGCCACCACCGCCGTTGGAGAGAAGTCATTGAACAGGGCACAAAGACATGGCACACGAAGCCTATTGTCCCTGCTGCGGCCATGCGGAGCACCTCAGCGCCTGTTCTCCTGGGCTGCTACTGCTTGAGGCATGTGGAGCACGGGAGCTGGATAGGCATGTGGCCCTGGACGCTGCCCCTCCACTCAAGTGGGGGCCTGGCTGGGGGAAGGAAAGAGCCTCCCACATTCTTCATGCAATTCTTCTTCTATTTTGCATAGACAAGTATTGACTTTGGGAACCTGACTCTGGATGCAAATGAAAACCTGAGGGCTTTGGTGAGGTGAGGGATGCACCAGGAACAAGAGTTTCTTTTCAGGGCGGCCCCATCTGGAGGGGAGACTTGGAGTTTGGCCATCTCCTTGTCACCCCTAAATTGTCTCCCTCGCTGGGACCCTATGCTAGTTCCGGGCAAGGTGCAGTCACAAGGCGGGAAAGGAGGAGGAGATCACCCTGGGAATCACTTCCCAAGGACATCAGGAGATACTGATCTTCAGTGGGGGCCTGTAAGATGATGACTGCCCTGGGGACGGGAGGGTACAGAAACAAATAAAAGACAAGACCAAACAAAGAGAGTTCACTTTGGCTCCCCTGTCTTCTTTCAGATGAGGGCTGACTACCTGGGTGGTGAGAGCTAGAGTTAGGACGAAGGGGAAGGGGACTGGACTGCTCTCTGCTGATTTTCTTTCTCCTTCTTTTCATAGGGAGGGGGGTTTGGGGAGGAATAGTGGGGTGACAAGAAACTTGTTGAAGGGAGCTGTGCAAACAATGGCTGGTGCATGCCAAAGCTGGCAGTCAGTGGTTCTTAATGTTTGAATGGAAGTGGCTGGAGCTAGCTTTTTTTTTTTTTTTTTTCCACAGTCAGTGTTGCCAAGAAAACAAGGAGTAGCTGTTTTAAGCATTTACAAATGGTAATGTACCAACAGCTGGTCTCAGTCCAACCGAGCTATTGTAGGGGTATTAAAAAGACAGGCCAGAGTTGGAGATGTACTGCCAACCTCCCTTGCAGAGTTGGGGAACATTTTACTTGGAAAAAAAAGGTCTTATATTCCTGCAGAGATCGACAGGACGGTTCTCCTGTGGAGTCAGTGCCTTGCTTGGCAGAGGAGGCAGCGCGGGCAGGCCAGCCAAATGCTTGGGCGACAGGGAAGCGTGGAGTCTGTGGGCTTGCGGCGGATTTATCAGCGTAGCCATGCCACCTCCCTGCTCACAAGAGACTCATGTGCACATGCGTGTGGACATGGCTGTCTTGTGTGTCTGCGTCCGCGTGCACACTGATGGCGGCTTGGGCATGGTTGTGGCAGCAGCAAGACCAGTGTCATCCCCGAGGCCCGGGCTCCAGGTCCCCATGTGCTCTGAGTCTCTGCTCTCTCCTGAACATCCGTGGCTCCTTTCCCTTTCTTTTTACCCAGGCCAAGAAGACGAAAGAGAAAATCTCATGGAAACGCTGCCTTCCTTTCCCTCTTTCCCAGTATCTGCCCTTTAATAGCACACAGAGGCACCCGAGCAAGGGGAAATCTGGGTTTCTCTCCTGCTCTTCATCTCAGCCCTGAGTCTGGGGTGTTCTTTAGGGTTTTTTCTTTTTTCTTTTTTTTTTTTTGTCATCTCAGGAAATTGTAATACACAGAGCATGCTTCTTGGCTAAATGTAATTACCAGTGGCCCTGTGTTTATGGATGAGGCATGGTGGAAAGTAATAGAAAATGATTATTTTTCGTACTGAAGGCCTTCTTTATTAGTGGTGCGGTAGGGACGTCAGCTGCCTTCTCTGAATGGCAATGCAATGTTTTGCTTTCCCCAGCAAGATAAACGATCTTATTTGTTGATGTTTGCTGCTTGAGATGACATTTATGTGAAATAAAAGGGACCAAATTAATAATAAAAAAATGATTAGCCAGACACAAATGAAAAATGTACATCTCTCCCCCACCCCAGTTAAGTTGTTTGTATTTACATGCTATTCACAAATAATGGCAAAATGCCCAATAGTTGGATGGCGAGGGTTTTTTCTTTTACAATCATATGGCTTGATTCCGTTTTCCAGATCTTGTCTGAGAGCTGCTATTTGAAATAAAAATGTTTGCATCCATTTCCTCATTAATCCTTCCGTTGTAATACAACCTGCTGCAGAGAAATGGCAAAACAGATGCAACAATGAAAATTAAAAGGGATGGACACTTAGCGTGGGCTATAAAAGCTGCTAACCATGTAGGAACGAGAGAGGCTTTTGGACAGAAAATATGGCAAATGATAGAAACAATCATCGGACTAAGAGTTTGCTATTTGCAAAACTCTGGTGGGACATTTCTCTGCTTGTAACGGCTGGAGGATCACTCCTGAGTTTAGTGCACACCAGAGAGAGTGTGTGTCTGCTTTGCCTTGAGGCCTGTCTTCAATATTTGGTGCATCCACCCATCTGGTTTCTCATTGGACTGGAATTTTCTCGACACAAACAAGCACTATGCAAAGGATCTATAGACCTTGTGTTTTGAGGGCTCTGTATTTTTGCCTGGAAATATTGCTTCCTGCCCTCCTGGTAATTACAGACCCAGAGCAAAGCTGGATTGACCTTGATCTTTATTTTGCAGCCAAATACATTATATTCTGGGGAGGCAAAGGGATTTATAGCATGTGTGGGGGCAAAGGGCCATAATTCCATACTGCTCAAACAACTGGATACAGAGGAAAAAGAAGGTCCAAGTGGACTTTTTTGGGTATATGTGATACCGATATATATCATTCTAGTGTTTTTGTTTTTCCCATCTAATTGTCTGATGTTACCTCATGCCTATACTCAACTCCTGAATTCACTGGGATTTGGGGTCATATGGAGATTCAGTAGTTTTGGGCATACTTATTGAGCATCACCTGTTTGCAGTCTGGGAGTAACAGAGGGAAACAAAGAAAGGCAGAAATGTGGTCTTTGCCTTGTACAGCTTAAAAACTTCCTTGTAGAGACCTGATTGGAATAATTAAATACACAGAAAGACAAACAGCCAACTAGGACCATGCACATGGGAGTTGATGAGTGAGACGTGAGATGAGAGCATGGCTCTTGGGGAGGGTTGATTGTGGCTACATCTCCCCATGCAGTACTGAGAGCAGCAGATCAGTACAACTTGCTGATGGATTGATCAAACCCCGACAAGTAAACTAAACAAGCAGATGAGATGGAAGTCCGTGCATGTGGAACATTTGTTAAATGTGTCAGACCTTGAGTGACTAGCTTCTGGTTTGATTGACACATTGGAATAATTTTTTGGTCAGGGTGGATGTGCAGTTCAGACCTGTCTGGTAGGCCTAGGAGAGGAATACAGATGGTAAAGAGGCTCTGGACATGGATCAAGTGTTCGCTCTGCCACTTACTGTTTAAACATCTTTGGCTTTAATCTTTCAGTGCCTCAGTTTTTAAATCTGTGAAATAGGTAGAATCATAGCACCTATTTTGTAATTTCACCCTAGGGATTAAATGACAGAATATATCACAGTACTGAGCACCAAACCAAGTATGTGCCCAAAAATGTTCGTGCAAAGAATTATTTTTTTTCTATATATCTTTTATCTTCATTTTTGCTTCTATTCCTGTCTAAGATGCAGGGCCAAATATGGGTTAATTGTCCTCCTTAGGATCATCCTTGACAAGGAAGATTCTTGTCTTTCCACTAAAAGGGAGGCCCACTTTGAATGATGTAGCTGAGGGCAGGAAGCTGAGCTGCATGATCTCTCATAATCACTCTTAGCAATTTGGTTTTTGAATCTTTTGCATTCTTCTGCTTCAAAAGCCTTAGCAGGGCTTGGCCATAGGGGAGTTGTGCCTTTTGGTGAATTGGTAGGCAGGAAGTGGTTAATTAGGCACAGCCCCCAGTATAGAAAAAGTCCCACCTATGATGTAGTTGGGAATCTGGTTCTGTTGAATCATTACATGTAGATTTTTAAGCAATTTTATCAGCAGAACCGATGGTCCGCTTCTGGTGCTGTTGAAACTTACCATCACTATGCAGGCAGCACTGCGCATGCACAGCTGCTGAAGAGTGTGAGTAGGGAAGGCAGGAGAAATAGTAACACAGCACCTATAACCCGGTCTCAAATGGTAGAGGCTGGCAAACAGTGGCAGCAAAAGCACCAGGGTGGCACGGTACAAGCAGAGATGGATTGGCAGGCAGGAGGAGGAGGGTCAGGGCTGGAGATACTGCTGTACTGCTTTTGTCAAGTAAAACTTTAGGGTAGATTATAGGAAAAGGAACGGAGTCATCCTTATTCTCAACTTAGATGTCAACATTATCTCGTCACACATGGAATTAAAGCTTCCAAAATGTGGATAGGCATCAACTCATGAACTTCTCAGGACAAAAGCCACATCTTATTCATCTTGTATTTATTTCAACGCCACTTGCCTTCCCTGGCCCAGAGTTTCCTCCTGCTATATGTGATTAAATGCTTGACTATGTGAGTATTGCACATGTGTAGTGTGCCAAGGAAAACTACTCCCACAAACTGACATTATCTTGCTGAGTTTGGATTCAATACCAATGCATGCATCTTCCACAGCCCGGAGGAAATTCAGGAATTCTGATTTAACTGATATTTATTTGGTCAGTTAAATCATTTCCAGAGCAAGTTTCTGTACCTAAAGTGCGGATGTTGGTGTACGAGAGGGCTAGCTGGCTCTTTCTTTTCATTTCTGGAAAGAGAAATATGTGTGAAATTCAACGACATCTGCTGAAATTCAAACATATTTTTATTTATTCATGGCCATGATCAGGGCAGAACCTCTAATTTCAACCAATAATTAGACTTGACAATAGATGTGGAAATAAAACATTTTTGCTGAATTCACTTGTCATTCCTCCCTGCTGTAGCTGGTGTAACCCAGATGTCAGCTGTCCCTTATTTTTCTCTTCGAGTGTCCCCTCCCTCAACCCCCTCATACTAATGCATTAGTGAGCCTTGTGGCATGTACTGAGGGTCTCATGGGAGAGACACAAGAGAGGGCTGACATTGCATACTTCACAGTCACCCACTTAAATATCTCTGGGGGTCCAAAAACTGCTTCTTGGAGATATTGGTGCTGCCATTCCACCAAGAATCCCTTTTCTTTCTCTCTTGGTCTACTCGGATCAATAGGTTTTAACCCTGTGTCTTTTCTCCCTTCACTCTCAAGTTCAAATTCCTCCCCTTGTTGTTGTGGAGTTTTTAATCTCACTCTCAATGTATCACCATCCTGCATGCTCCTGCTCACAGGCAATTTAAAGACCTTCTGAGCAAAAAAGACCAACTATCTTTTTTGACTTGACTAGCATTCCTTCTGGAAGGACTTGGATAATCGCCATTTTCCACGCTGATGATCCGAGCATTTGTTTATGCTTTTTGCTATTTGGTCCTTGAAATGACTATGAGATTGTCATATCTGCAGAAAGTCCTTGCTAGCCTTTTCCCTGAGCCTTCAGGGGAATGGTGAGGCAGGAGCCAAAAGGTAGGAAATGGGGAATGAATGGGATTGAGTAAGGGCAGACAATGGTTTCAGGAAGTTTGCTTGTGAAAGTGAGGAGAAGGAGGAGGACCTGGGAGTGGGACGGAAGGTCAAGAGAAGCTTGTTTAATAAAAATGGAAGATCTCAAGGCATGTTCAAACACTGATGGGGAGGAGCAAGGAGACAGATGTAATGGAAGGGAGGCCAAGGGACATGAGGCTACGGACAGGTAGGCTGCAAGGTTGGAGAGGATGAGGCGGGGTACAGAGGAGGCTGGGTGCCCTCATGGCAGCTTAGCTGAGTGCAGAGTCCAAAGTTCTGTCCTGGAAGGGGCTATGCTGTTGGCTGTTGTCATTGCTGTTCACCATGTGGATTCCTGGAGCCTGCCTGAAAACCTGGTCTGCGAGCTCCCTGTGAATTAGCATCTTTTCCAGGGGTTTTCTGGATCCAGCTCATGCTCGTGCCAATGATTAAATCTTTAGGAAGTTTGCAAGCCAGGTATTAAACCATTAGTAGTTTGAAATCGGTCATGGGGAGGGAGTATTTACACTACAGAAATTAGCAATGCTGGCAAACTAGGGCATTCCCACTGTGAATGCACCCCCACGCCCCCCTACCGTCCACCCCACCTCCACTGCCAGCCTTGGAATGCTGATTGCTAGACATTCAGCCTCTCGACACTGCTTTCAACTCTTGCTCCTTACCTCCCTCGGTTTGGTGCACTGCTCTACGCCTCATAGCATGCATGTGATAGCTTTGCTCTTCTGTACCTCAGCTTCCTCCTCTATCCCCAGGTCTTTGCAGCCTGGGAAGTCAGGTGGAAATGGGCTGTGCCTGAGCATGGTCTCTGAGAGGTGTTGGATGAACATCACAGGGGGAATGGCTGTATTGGGGTGTTCATGGGTGCTTTTCTGGAAGAAATTCTCCTCTGTGGATATGCTCTTACTCTCTCCACCCACTGGCAAGTCTAGGAAACTTTGGCTTGTTTTCTTTCTGTACTTGCATGTCGGAGGAAGAGGAATTTTCCCCGCCCTTCCCAGCTCCACAAACTACACACACAGAAGGAAACAGTGCAGCTGCCCCTCGTGCTGAGGCTCAGTGCACCATCAGTGCAGTCGCAGTGTGGAACTTACTGACAGGCATGGGCTTCTAGAAACAGTTCTGTTCTTCCCAGTTCTCTAGCAGAGCGGCTGTGCTCCTTCCCACCCTCCTTCCCCTGCTGCAGCTTCCCACAGCTGCTCTTGCCCTGGCTGCCATTGGCCAAGAGCAGGTGTTGGGAACCCGGAACATGGAATGTCATGGGTCTGTAGTCCAGGGAGGATGGTGGAGGAATCCCAGCTTTGGAGCCCCACATATCTGGGATTGAGTTTGGCCTCTGGTGGGTGATTTCCTGGTGTCCTTGGGCAAGGTATTAAATATCCAGCTGCAGGATTCTCCTCTGTGTAGTGAAAGATTAGATGTGATCGTGTTTGTAAAGAGTCTGGCACATGGTAGGATCTCAAAGAGTGTTGGGTGAAGGGTCAGTGGGCAAGATTAATTATGAATTCAATATTGCATTTCTTTAGGAAACCTTCCTGGACTTCTGCTACTCCCCCCCTACTCACTAGTCACTTGATGCCTCTGACAATGCCCCTTGTCCATTTGCTTCATTGCATGCTGACACTCAAGGCTTAACACATTTTATGGTATAAGAAACTGGGCAGGCAGTGAGCTGGGAGCAAGAGTTAAAAGCAGTGGTTTTCTGCTAACTGTCTAACAACCAGCATCCCAGGGGGAAAAGGCCCCGGTTTGTAGCCATTGCCAAGTTCTGTAGTGTAAATACTGTCTCACCATGTCTGATTTCAAGCTACTAACGGTTTAATACCTGGCTTGCAAACTTTCTAAAGATTTAATAATTGGCATGAGCCTGAGCTGGATCCAGAAAAGCCCTGGAAAAGATGCTAATTCACAGGGAGCTCGCAGACCAGGTTTTCAGGCAGGCTCCAGGAACACACTTGGTAAATAGCAATGACAACCAACACTCAAATATTTCAGAGTAGTTACAAGGCAGCACAAGGCAGTGCAAAGAATCCATTTACATTGGATGGTATTCCATAAAAAGGAAGGCTCAGAACGGAGTCTGGGCTCAGAACAGAGTCTGGGCTGGCATTTCAGACGTGAAAGGATTCAGGATTCGATAGAGGGCAGGTAGATCTTTAAGAGGAGACAAATAGCATTGGCAAAGGCTTGAAGGCGAAATCTGAAGAGTCAGGCTTAGGGGTGGGATGGGAACAGCATGGAGAAAGATCATACAGTGAGCTGGGGGCTTAGATCTTGGACTCCTCAGCCTGAGAAAGGCAGTTTAGAATATTGGTTGCATCACTGATACCTGGGAAGTTTATCACCTCTCTGGGCCTCTGTTTCCTAGCGCTGTCAAGGGGAGATGCAATCTACCCTTTAGTGATGTTGTGAGGATTAAATGAGCTGATGATGGTAGAACGTGGGCATGGTGGTGTCTGGAGTCAGTGAGGGCTCCGTGAAGGGTGTCTGTTACTACTGCCACCTGCCCAGTCTCTCCCTCTCTAGGCTTCAGTGTCTCCAAGACCAGAGACTGCACCTTCCATTTCTTTCTTCTTCCTGCCTGGCACAGGGCGTGGCACATTCTGGGTGTCCACATACTCTGACTGAGGACCCATCTCTGGGCCGAGGCTGGACCACCGGACATGTGTGGACGGCCTCCCCTCCCTGCCCTTCCCTGCACTGGTGTCAGGGGGCAGCTTTGAAAGGTTTGGGTTCACTACCTTTTTTTGTATGGTGGTGCCTGTTACCTCGAGAGTTCCAGAGAGGCTGCTGCCCCTTGAGCCCCTTCCTTGTGTGTACATGCTCTCCTCTGTGCAGCAGCGTTAAGGAAGGGGCTGCTGTGTGGAGGAACTTTTGTTTGTTCCATACGCGTTTGCGGAGCTCCTGCACCTGGCACTGTGCTCATCGCTGGGAAGCAAGAGGAATACGACACAGATATCCCTCAGGGTCTCAGCTGACAGTGGGGTGGGGCCTCAGTTATAAAGCAGTGTTTACCTGCCGTGATAGAGGCGTGCATCCGTGCCATGACGCACGTACAGCGTTTACGTGCCGTGATAGAGGCGTGCATCCGTGCCATGACGCACGTGCAGCGTTTACGTGCCGTGATAGAGGCGTGCATCCAGGCTCCCCGTTGTGCCCTTTAAAGAAAGGTGCCCTTCAAGTCCTTTAAAGAAAATCCATGTGTAAAATCTATCCACATCTTTTGGGAAAGGTCCACTAAAAGTGCCCAACACATCAGATAAGGTATTGATGCTACTAAATGGTTGAGAATTCTCACGGTTCAGCAGGTTCCCCCGTCTCCCATCGTGGCTCATTCTGCTGCATATAAGCACCTGGAAGTCCACTGCTTAGGTGATCCGACTCTTGACATCAGTTAGCATTTGGCAGAAGACTCTACCCTTACTTTCTTCTCCTTTCTCCTGCTTTTCTTATGTTTTGTACCATTCTCCTTTCTTTCTTAAAAAATTCTTTTCCCCCCCAAACCTTTAAAGGACTCTGCTAGGCACCACTCAGCCCCCGGTGGTTCTTAGGGTTAAAGAAATTGTTCATTTCTAGTTAAATATTTTTTTGCACTGTTTTCAGCCTGCAGAACAAAGTGTTGGTTCCAATTTGCCAGTAGGCTTGCATTCCACCAAGAAGGAGGAGCTGTCATCACCAAGGGTGGTCCTGAAAGGATGGGGAATCTGGGGTGTGAGGGCTGCTGAGGCTAGCTCAAGAGTCAGGAACACACACACACACACACACACACACTTTGAGTTAGGGCAATCAGAATCCTGGAAGGCTAGCAGATGATCTGAAATGTTGGAGGTCAAGGCAAAATTGTGGAGAAGAAACCCGAAAGACATTTAAAAAGCAAATGGACTCAAGCTTCAAAGAGCTAGGCAGGGGAACTACTCATGGGTAATCAGAGCCAATGGGGTCAGGTCAGGGGCAGGAGAGGACACCATTTGGAACATACACTCTGGGGAGCCTTTCATACCAGGCCATTCCCATGCCAACAAAGCATCCTCTGTTTCCTGCTGGAGTGAATCTGCTCAGGCCATGGAGACAGAAGGGCCTGGGCAGTGCTAGGCCGAAGGGTACCCATGGATGGAACACAATGACAAAATTGACAGGGGTACAGAGAAACTTTAATCAGCTTTGACTGTCTTCTTCTTTTTTTTTTCTGAGATGGAGTCTTGCTCTGTCACCCAGGCTGGAGTGCAGTGGTGCAATCTCAGCTCACTGAAACCTCCACCTCCTGGGTTCAAGCGATTCTTCTGCCTCAGCCTCCTGAGTAGCTGGAACTACAGGCACCCGCCACCATACCTGGCTTTTTTTTTTTTTTTTTTTAGTAGAGATGGGGTTTCACCATGTTGCCCAGGCTGGTCTTAAACTCTTGAGCTCAGGCAATCTACCTGCCTCGGCCTCCCAAAGTGCTAGGATTACAGGTGTGAGCCACCATGCCTGACCTCATCAGCTTTGACTTTCATTTTGAACCCTCTTTTCAGGTTGGTGGGTGACTGAACATTTTTTTTATAGTAACCTGCCATGCTTCAAACAGAAATATGGCACCACCTATCTGTTTCATGGTGGTGAAGACAGGAGATTTTGGCCTGTGTTTTTCATTCGCGGGAGTAGGTTTTGCTGAGCCTGTCACACTTCCTTTTCACCTGAACTGTGACCCCAGATGCATGTTTGCCATGCTGGACTCAAAGAACTTCCTTTATTTATTTTACTTTTGACGTTGCAATTTGTGTAATTGCTCATGTTTTCTCTTTTTCCTTGGAAGCTCAGGACCAAATTGCAGTGCATGTCTAAAAGTATGCCTATTAGGGCATCATTTTATTTATAATTCACCCTTGGCTTTATCCTATTTTTTTCTCCTATATTTTCTTTACTCTAATTTCCTCACTTACTTTTCCTAATCTCTCTGTGTATATAATCCTCCTCAATTCTTTGAGACATCAGACTTAGAGTTAAATAAAAGTCATCCCCATAATATTCTGCCTCTAACACTGAATAAATGTCCATTTAGAGTCTATAGGATGGCTTGCAAATCAATGCATGAAATCTCAACAAACAACCTTGGGCCCTAAGGGTTATATATGGCTATATATTAAATAAAGACAAGTGCCTGTCCTCAAGAAGATTCTAGTCCCAAGACATAGACAAAACAGATAAATTCAGGTTAATAGAACTGTTTAGCTATAAAATTATAGAGGCACTGTCAAGGGAAAGGCTTCACTTAGTTCTTCATTCATCCAAGAAATATTACTGAGTACTGATTACGCATGAAGCCCTGGTTATGCCCTATGCAGCAATGTTGAGCAAGATATAGTCCCTGCCTTCCAGGAGTTCTACTTAGTAGGGAAACAAGCGAGAAGGCAATTACAATATGTGTGATAAAGCCATTGGTCCACACAGGCAGAGTGCAACTCAGTCCTGGGAGGGAGTGGACTAGAGCAGTTTTCTGGAGGAAGTAAGTTGTAAGACTGTGCTAGCAGACAAGTGTAGAGTTGAGTACATCCCTGGCCTCTTCCAGAAAGATGTGAGACTTAGCTGTTGTGCCTTGAGTGAGTCCAGCAGTCTCTCGTCACCTACCATGGATGAATTCTTGCTTAAGGAGGTGAATGTTGACTACAAAACTGCTTAAACTCCCGGACTTCTCTGCTTGAGGGCAGCATGGCTTTCCCTAGCTGCACTGAGAGTCTCCCCTACCCCTGCCACTTCTTCTTAAAATATATCCAGATCTCGAACTAACAGCACATGGGCCAGTGGGTGCATGAAGCCGCCCACCCTCTCCTCCCCTGCACCAGACCATCTTGGTCTTTCAGTCCGAAGAGCTAAGCTAACTGCCCGGTGCCCACTGCCTTAGAAGCTCGGCGATGAATGGCAGGCACTAAGATGTCCATCACTGTTGGAAGAAGGGAGCTGGGGCGGGCCAAGATGGCAGATGGCTTAGAGTGGCATGCTGTTTTCAGGCCCTCTACCTTTGTAGCCTGTGCCATTTGAAGCTGCCGGTTACTGTTTTTAGCTTGGCTTGACAAGAGAGCTTTTGTTGTCACTCAGGAATGCAGGGTATTTTTAGCGAAGAGATTCTGCTTCAGGCATGGGCATTGTGTTCTTCCAATTACAGGCATGGCTGAGGAGGGCCGGGCGCCGAATCACTTGAAAGATCAGCAGGCTCAGCTGAGAAATTCATAGAAAAAAGAGGTGGGCGGGGCTGCATAACCAGAACCCTCGGGTCTTGTGGGATTTATTTTATTTTATTTTATTTTAATCTTGTCTCCTCGTTCCTTCTCAGAACTGACTGCTCAGGTGACATGGAGGTAGATCCCAGGAAGGAAGGAAGGGAGAGCAGGAAAGAAATTGCCTGGGGGTTGAAGAGCTACCAAAGAGGAACTATCAGCCACAAAACTATATTTCTTGAGTTCAACCATAAGAGAACAGGTGGTAGTGAAATGAAAGTTGCAACGTTTCCCTTAAACTTGAAATCAATTTATAGTTATATATATATACGTATTTTGATTGATTCAAAGGAATGACTGAATGAACAAATGTTTTCCCATCCATTTATTCATTGATGCTATAGCAATGTACAATTTTTGGTCTGGAAGATCTATGGATCATCCGGCTTAATCTGTTTCCTTAGTTTTCTTCCCTGCCCGACCCCCCAGTTCCCGCCCCTTCCAGAGATGAGGAAACTGAAGCCCAGAGAGGTCAGGTGACTCGCGCAAGGTCATACTAATTAGCAGCAGCTTTGGAACTGGAACCCAGGTGTCCTGACACCAAGTTCCCTGTTGTTCTATATTTACATTGTTGGAAACATCTATGTTGCCTGCCTTTTTTTTGTTTTTCGTTTTTCTTATTTGAGACGGAGTCTCGCTCTGTCACCCAGGCTGGAGTGCAGTGGCACAATCTTGGCTCACTGCCACCTCTGTTTCCTGGGTTCAAGCAATCCTCCTCCCTCAGCCTCCTGAGTAGCTGAGATTACAGGCATACGTGCCACCATGCCTGGCTAATTTTTGTATTTTTAGTAGAGATGGGGTTTCACCAAGTTGGCCAGGCTGGTCTCAAACTCCTGACCTCAAGTGATCTACCAGCCCTGGCCTCCCAAAGTGCTGGGATTACAGGTGTTAGCTACTGTGCCTGGCCCCTTTTGTTCCTTATCTAATGAACAAATCAAAATAACAAATCAAAACAGACAGCCTGAGACATGAAGTGGGCTGAGGATTGGGTCCAGGGCCGTGCTTAGAGCCTTGGAGCCATGAGAGTTTTTCAGACTTCCTTCTTGGCTATCTGTTTTGGTTTTCCTCTGCTTGGGTAGGTATTTATTGAGCACCTATTATGCCAAAGGCACATGCTGGGTACGTTCACATGGATTATTTTGTGAATTACTCACAACAACCTGCAAGGAAGGCATCAGACCTGTCTTTTGAGATCTGAATATTGAGATGCAGAGGGACTAAGGGGGTTTGCTCAAGATCAATGACAGCCAAGTGGCCGAGCCAGAATTAAAAGCCAGGTCTGTCTGCCACAAAGACCAGGGCTCTTTCCACTGACACCCAGATGTTTTCACAATACTGTTGGGGCTGAGTTGTTTGGAGTTGTGGTCACTATGGTGGGCCCCCTGACTGGTGGAATGTGCTATCTGTGTTCTCTTGCAACCTGAATTTTCACAGAGCCTGAAGATGGAAGTGTGGGAGGAGATGCCGTGTGCCCCATCACACTCTTAAATTACTAATAAATGAAATGTCTCCTTTCCCCACTGGAACTCTCTCCAGAGTGGGCCCAGCCTGTTCTACCATCTCCTTCCTTGGGCCTTCAACTTTGCTTCACAGCTGCGATGGTACCCCGGAGCTCTTACCATTGTGTCAGAGCTCTTTTTGTGTATATTTGTCTCCTGAGTGTATTTTTTAGTTTTATTTTTACTTATTTTGTTTATTTATTTTTTTTTGAGACAGGGTCTCACTCTGCCACCCAGGATGGAGTGCAGTGGTGTGCTCATAATTCATTGCAGCCTCTATCTCCTGGGCGCAAGTGATCCTCCAACCTCAGCCTCTCGAGTAGCTGGGATTACAGGTATGTGCCACCATGCTTGGCTAATTTTTAAATTGTTTTGTAAAGATGAGGTCTCACTATACTAACTCAGCTGGTCTGGAATTCTGGCCTCAGCCTCCCAAAGTGCTAGGATTTCAGGTGTAGGCCACCACACCTGGCCTGAGTGTATTTTTAAAAAATTCAGGTTAGTATAATCGCATGAGTGTTTATCAAATTCCTCCCAAGGAGCCAGGAGCGGTGTCACAGACATGGCTCTTTAGATCTCATGACAGGACTGGGCCTTGAGCCACTCACTTATTCTTTTAGCAAACATGGTGCCAGGCAGCCTCAATGTGCTGACAGTCTAGTAAGGGAGGAAGACAAGGACCCAGGTGACCAGGCCTCTCAGACGCCGCCAGCTGGTGGTGCAGGAGCTGACACTGCCTTTGGCCGCTCAGAGGCCATGGTGCCTCCAAGCCCCAGAAGATACTCACATACCCGCTCCTCAACCTCTTCAGAGGGCACAGCTTCCACATTAGGCTTTGTCTGTCTCCCATAACTTACCCATTGCACACAGATTCCAACATCCCATTTTAGAACCCTGATGATATTCAGGGTCCTAAAATGACTCTGGGAATAATGAGGAAAACTGAGATCTAACTTTTCACAGATAGGGAGGTTCCAGGTAGAACAGGAGAAGGAAAGGCCTAAGTTCCATGGGGTTAAGAGATGTATCTGTCTTGTTCATTTTTATATCCCAAAATCCTGCTCTGGTGCATGGCAAATATGTATGATGTTGAATGAACTGGTGTGTGCCTGAGAATGGATTGATTTATTGGGTTCTTCCCAATAAACTCATAAGGAGATCTACAGGTGTCTGAAGAGTTGAATATTGACATGTTGGAAAATAACAGAATGCGCTTGAGATCATTCTGGATTTGAGAACAGATCATAGGGTAATTAAAGAAATACACTTTTTAGTTAAAAATATTTAAAAAATATAAAACATTAAAGAAGCTGGCTATCTTGTGTTTGTTTCTCTGTATCCACTTGCCACGCTTTTCAACTCTCCTCTCAGCTCAGGAGACTTTTTGGGCCTTCTGGCTTCTCACTGGGGAGTCCTGCTGAGAGACGGAGGGAAGAAAGTGGGTGAGATCTGAGTATTTTTCCTGGCTCTTTTCCTAAGGGGTGCCCTCAGGCTGTGTCTAGGACTCTCCTTTTTTGTTGTAGCTACGCTCTCTGCCTTCATTCCTTCAGGCTGAGGATAGTAACAGCCCCTCTGTTACAAGCCTTGGCTATGACACCAATGCCTTGTGACTTCTCTTTACCTTGCCTACACTTTAAAAATGATGAAGGTCCTATATTAGACCTTCATCAAATTAGGCTGATTTGAGTGTACCATCTGTTTGCTGTTTGCAGCCTTGATGAAATAGGTGCAGCTCCTCATAGCATGGACACTCATTGAGGGTTTCTTCTAGCTCACCCTTGTTCACGTGCTCCTCCCATTTCTTAATTTTCTTAATAGTATGTGAGCTAGTTGGTTCCACCAAATATGTCAGTCAAGATGGAGGTGCCAGTTCATTTTTATAGATGCATAAACACTAATCTGGGGGAAAAAGTGCAGTTCTATCATTCTGACACACACCATCATACCCCAAATTAAATAATTTAGAAATAATCCATGTAGGGGTGAGGCCTGCCCTTCCTATCATGAGAAAACTGAACTGGAGAAGGGAGCCCCCTTCTCTCTCCTAACTGGACTTCTCTGTCTTAGTTCAGATTCCCATGAGGCAGAGCTTACCACCGGGATTGGGGTACACCTGGCTAATTGGAGGCTACCCTAGGAGAAGGCAGGTGAGGGAGGCTGAGTAGAGTTGAGAAGGCCCTAAGCAAGGATGTGGATGGTCGTGGGGGCTGGGATGATCTTAGCTGGAGTCCTGCCTCAGCCTGGGCCATAGGGAGCGCCTGCACGTAGATAACACCAGTGAGTGGGGCCTACTTTGAGGCAAGGGAGCTGCCTTTGCATCTTCATGTCAGTCAGGTATTGGCTGTGGACTGCCTTTGGGGAGCGGGTATACACTGGGGGTGAGGTGGCTGCTGTTCTGTTGAGGGAAGTTCTTCGAGCAAGGAGGCAGCTGTGGGCCAATATTCACAGCAGCTGGGGGATGAGAGCACTGGCCAAGTAGAGAGGACCTAGCGGGGAGCTCCAACAGTGTGGATGCTACAGGATTCTCCTTAGCTGTGTTCAGTGAGAGATAATTACCAGAATTTTCATTTGACAAATCACCAAATATTTTTTATCTTTTTCATTCTTACATTCCTCCTCCCCTCCCTTCTTTTCTTTCGTCCTTCCACAAACATTTAGTGAATCCATGCTACGTGAGGACTAATGGGACATTCAAGACACTGTCTCCTCCTAGGAGGCTGTTTCTGTCTCATCAGGATGCCCGGACCTGCCACGCCAGGTGACAGGTGAAGCAGCATTTAATTGACTATTCGCTTTTGTTTCTGTACCTAGAGGTCAGTGAGGCCTGGGATTATTTCAAGGGATTTAAAGGTAAAACTACATTTCCAAAGCCACCTGTGAACTGACTGGTGCCAAAGATGGCACCCAGGGCCTCCCATTTCCCCTTCGCTGGATTCTGTCTTTTTTCTCAAATGATACTGATGGAAAACAAATGCTGTGTTCAGTTCACACTCCTACTTAATTCAGTTCCTTTCAAGCCATGCAGAGTTTCTGTTTCAACAAAAGCCTCCATAGGGGTGACTCTGCAGATCCCCTAAAACAATGGGGTGGGGACAGATTGTGGTGGAGTGAGGTGGAGGCACAAACGCCACCTTTCAATTCTGCGGCGTAACCCAATCCCTCTTTCGGCTCTATCTGTGGGATGAAACCAGGTGGAAAAGCGAGGGGGAGGAGACTATGGCAGTTTCGACCTATTCAAGGCATGTGGAAAAAGAATTCTTTCTTCACCTGGGAAATCAGTGTGCACTTTTGATGCAATCCATGTCTATCTATCCTTTTAGTGCCAGTAGGGCTACCCATTTGGGCACTAGAACCTCAGGCCAGGTTGATAGGCATTGGGATACGGAGGATAGAAATCCTTCAAGGCAACAGGATTTTCTCCAGGTTCCCTGGCTCAAATCCGCTGAACCTGTAATCAGCATCTCCAAGTCACAAAATGTCGGGTTGGAGCTGCTGCCATTGGAGAGAAGGGGAATTGGCACTTGCTTATTGTCCATGGCAGGGATCCTGAAAGGTTCCTGTTTAACATTTTATTTGCATTAAAAAAAATTCGCCAGCGTCCCTGAGGACAGGATTCAGTGCCTGCGTGTGTGGTGTGTATGGGTTAGGGTGGTGTGGTGGGAGCTTCCATATCGCACTGAAATCGACTCCTCAACAGCAGCCATTTTCAACAAGATCCCTGTGTTTGCTTGGCAAAATCCTGGATTGGAAAAACAAAAGCTTTTCCTGCCAGATTCCATTAATTTCAGCAGCAGCAGTAGCAGCAGCAATCTGGTTCTTTCGGATGAATGTTTGACAAGAATGGCCAGGAGTGAGGTTCGGGAGACTTGTGGAGTCTTTTTCAGTGAAAGTCTGGGCTCTTTCTGCCCATCTTTCCTCTTCTATAGGAACATGTGGCCAGACAGAATGATGGGCATGTGAGTCTGTGACATGCCATAAGTAGGTGGGTATACAGGAGGGCTCTGAGAGAGGCAGGGATGTGGAAGAAATGGGCAGTGTGGGGCCATGGCAGTGAAGCCTCCTCTGACCCGGCTAAGGGAGGAGTCAAGGGTCACTCCTCACCTGCTGGGGCTGGAGAGCATCCAAGGGGCCCGGTGCTGGAAAGTGAGACCACAGGGTGAGTCCCGAGGTGTCTGCCCTCTGGGGTCGCAGCACACTGCCTGGAAAATAGGAGCTGCCCAGTCAGAAAAGCTGACGCAGATGGAGGGGCCAGTGACCCAGAGTGAGCAGGAATGGGGCTGGTGAATTTCCACTGGCTCCACAGTGGGGTGGGAGTGTATGTGACCCACCTGGAATGTTTAGGAGTCTGGTGAGCAGGCTGCAGGAGGGATGCGACCCTGAGATGCTCGCTCATAGGCATAGGCCTAAAAGCTGGACCTGAAGTTTGATGATGGTAGCAGATAAGGGGCTATTTGCTCAGTTTATTTTTCAATTGCATTTTTTTCTTTCCTTTTTTTTTTTTTTTAAGATTTTTCAGATTTTCCTTTCCTTTTTTTAGATTGTGATCAGAAACTTTATAGAACCGGGAGGATCAATGCGCATGTGACTAGCCACATGAACTAATGAAATGGCCACCAGACTTTCCCTGGAGGTCAGAGGAAAGGTGGGATGGGAGGCCCCTGGAGAGGTGGAGATGCTTGTATGTAAAGAGCTCCTTGTTTTAGCAGCCCTAGAAGAAAGGGCACTGCTGGATTAATCACTTCCCTGACTTATCTGCTTAATCACAACTCTTCTAATGGATTGCAAGTGTTGAAGGGGTCATATAAAAACAAACAGCCAGCAACAGCAACCCCTTCACCCTCTATCCCCCAAATACCCAACAGCCCTTTAATACAGCACTAGGCTATTGTTATGGGGATGACTTAGGAATGATGATGAGGCAGCCCTACTGATGGAGTCATTGCTATGGCCCTTTGCGTTGGGTTGAGTGTCGTGCCACATTGTCACACTGAGTCCTCGGCTGATCCTGAGAGGGCATGATTATCATCATTTTTACAAATGAGAGCACTGAGGCTTGACATTAACTTCCCAAAGTCACATAGGGCCGGGACTTTTATCTAGTTCATTCACTTGCAAGGCCTGGCGGGAGCATCTCAGAGGGTGAGGGAGTCTTGGTGCTGAGGTGCCTCTGCTGGCCCAGGTGAGGGAGAAAGGAGCCTGGGCCCCAGTCCCCAAGGTCTTACCCGGAGGCCTGACATCCTACAGGTCGACTCACTCTACCAAGTGCCAGTGGTTGAATCCCAGGCTGCAGCTGGGTTTCTCACTGGATTTGGGACTTCTGGGATATAGAGTGTATGTGTACATTACACACACACACACACACACACACACACACACGAAGAGAGAGAGAGAGAGAGAGAGCACGCAAGCGAGAGAGGGAACAAAGGGCAGCATGATTCTTCGGAGTAAATTACTTGGGAAGCCCCTATACCCCTATGGAATGGATAAAAGGGGGCCTAGGTTTTGCTTATTCGCTTCTGTGTAAAAGTGAAAGTGAAGGACTAAAGGAAGGAGAAGAAGGGACTGAGAGTGAACGGAAATCATCCCTGACATCCACAACCACAATTTGGAAGGGTCTTAGCACTACCTGAAACAGCTTGCCTGTTGTTGTCCAAGGCTTTGACAGGTATCCAAAATGAAAGCAGACCGTGGGAACTTTATTTTTTCTGAGACATTGAAGATGCTTAATAAACACCCTTTCATTAACTGACTACTCAAGATTATGGCAAACATATTATGCATTTAACATTGGTCCTCTGAAATACATTTTTTGTTCTAGTGTTTCGGACTCTTCTTTGTGAACATCTCATTTTCAAAGTAGGGCTCTTCTTGCCTTGTGTTGGTCTACGTGACTTTGGCCCTTCAAGATGAGTAAAAGGTCCAATGGGCTGCATGGAAGAGATATATGTTGTGGCTGGACTGTCCATATGATTGCATGCATTTTTCAGGTGAGTGAAACCTGATCTGCTACAATATAACCTCCATGAGGTAAGGACTGTGTTAGTTTTGTTCATGGTTGTATACCTGGCCCTTAGAGTAGAGCCTGGCACATAATAGATGCTTAATAAAATTTTATTGAATGAAATTCCCATAACTACAGATGTGGAAGCTCCATAGTGACCTGAATCTGAGTGTCCTCAAGGACTCGCCTTTTACTGCTGGAAGCACAGGGAGACACCAGGACATTCATTCTTCTGTCCTTACAATGTGAGAACATGCTTGGCTCTCTCTTAAACTTGGAGGTCTCTCCCCAGTCTAGCCACAATCAGGCTAGGTGACAATGGCTCAGGGTTAAAGTCGCACTCAGTAGATGGTCCATATGCCAGGAAAAATGGTGCTCTTGTGTAGCTCACCATGATGCAGGGCCTCACACCCCTTCACTGCTGACGGGCAAGGTTGGTAGCATGTCCCTATATCCTTCTGGATGTTTCCATTGATCATCTCATCTTCCAGGGTGTGAGGGTTAGTTTTATGTATCAACTTGGTTAGGCTGCTGCAGTACCTAGTTATTTCATCAAATACAAATCTAGGTATTGTTGTGAAAGTGGTTCATAGATGTGATGAACACCTAAAGTAAAGGGGGTTACTCTTGAAAATTTGGATGAGCCTCATCTAATCAGTTGAAGACCTTAAGCCGAAACTGAGGTATCCTGAGGAATTCTGCCTCAAGACTGCAGCACCAACTACCGTCTGAGCTTCCAGCTTCCTGACCTTACCTACAAATTTCAGACTTATCTGCCCTATGGATTTTGAACTTGTCGGTGCCCGTAATTGCATAAGTCAGTTCGTTGGAATCTGTTTCTCCATACACACATATGCACACATACACACACATATTTTCATGATTTCTTACGGAAAGATTGTATTATTATTCTTGTTCAGTAACCACATTTACGGAGCACACAGTGTGATATCTAGCAGAGGCATATTCTGCACTGTGCCATATACTACACAGGCAAAGGAGGAAAAATCGTGGCTTTCCCTCTCAGGGCCTTACAGAACAGTGGAGGAATATCGCATCTCGTTGCTCCTGTTCTTTGGTGTATCCCCTCATAGCACAGATTTTTCACTGGAAGGTCTTCCTGTGCTCAAGAGGTGAAGAACTTCTCCTTCAAGGCCTCTTTAGAGGCCTCCTGGAGCTGCTTGAGAAGGTGGAGAGTGGAGGAGTGATGTTGTAAAGAGTGCATTGGAGTGGATTCACCTCCGCTTTCCGTTCAACCCAGTGCCACGTGACTATTACTGCCTTTCCAGAGCAGGTCCCATGCTTGTCCTCTAGAAGCTCATGCAACCAACTAAGTGCAAAATATTAGGTTGGTGCAAAAGTTATTGCGGTTTTTGCCATTACTTTCAATGGCCAAAACCACAGTTACTTTTGCACCAACCTAATATGTTGTGGGGATGCTGTGACAGATCACGGGCAAAGTGCTAAGGAATGTGAGGAAGGGGAGGTGGTTCTGACTGGGGAGGGCCAGGTATGCCTTTTCAGAGGCTCTGTTTTAGTTGGTTTTGGATGAAGACTCACCTTCGGCCAGAGTGGCAAAGACAAGGGTGTGGAGACTGTTTGTGAGGGAGGCACAGAGGCAGAAAAAAAGCATGAGGCAGGTTCAGGCAGCTCAGAAAGTATGTTTAGTATTCAGCTTAGCTGATTTGTGGTTGAAAGAAAAGGAACACCAAGTGTATGTGGACCTGAACAAGAAAAGAGTTGAATTGAAAGTTCAGATTTGGGATCACATGCAAAGCAGAATGACAATACTTTGTGAACGGGTGCTGTTTTCCATTTCTGTTCAGTCTGCTCAGTGGCTCCAATATGTTTAGTGCATGCTCTGTGTAATAGAGCTGGGTCTGTCATGTTCCAGGAACTGTTGAAATATATAAAATAGAATTTATATAGGGTCCTACCTTCAAGGAGCTTATAAGCCAACAGGGAAAGACATTGTTTATTATACTACAGTGTTTTAATTGCTGAGCTGGGTGCAGTGGCTCAGTCCTGTAATCCTAGCCACTTGGGAGACTGAGGCAGGAGGATTGCTTGAGGTCAAAAGTTGGAGGTCAGCCTGGGTAACACAGTGAGAGCCCTGTCTCTAAAAAGATAAAAAGTACTAGCCAAGTGTGGCTGTAGTCTCAGCTACTTGGGAGGCTGAAGTGGAAGGATTGCTGGAGCCCAGGAGTTTGAGGCTGCAGTGAGCTATGATCATGCCACTGCATTTCAGCTGGGCAACAGAGTGAGACTGTGACTTAAACAAAACAAAACAAAACAATGGAGAGACTTGAGCATGTTTAGGATGCATACCAATGGAAAAGAGGCAGCAGAAAGGGACCAAAGAGAGAGGAGAGGGGGAAAATGATGGAGGGAATGTGGCCCCTGGGGAGATGAGAGGGGGTGAAATCCAGAGCCCAGGTGGAAGGGTCTGCCTCGGATGGGAGGAGGGAAGCAGAGGGAAGGAGAAAGGCCAGGCTAAGGTGGAGGCAGGTCAGTGATGAGGAGGAAGCTTAGGGAGTGCTTGTTCCAGGGCCTCCAAAGTTTTTGTGAAGGCGATGAGGCTAAGATCCACTGAGGGGAAAGTGGTAGCGGAGGGGTTTTAAGGAGAGGGAAAATATCAAGAAAGGTTGTTGAAGAGGATGGAGAGGGAGGACTTGGTGGTAGGATTGAATTTAGAGATTCATGGGGAGTCCAGATCAAAAGATGCTGTGGGTTTCTCAGCCTCAGCAAGGTAGTTTGATGGATGCCAGTTCAGACTTTTTAAGTCACGGACACAGGCCTCACAGAGAGTGGTGAGGAAGTGATTGAAGGGGTGGACTGTGAGGTCTCAGAAAGGGAAGGATGTGAAGCCAGAGGGAGCTGATCAATGGAGAGAAATTAACTTGTCAGGGACAGAAAGTGCCAGTGATTTTTTTTTTTAAGGGAAATTGAGGAAAAGGATAAGAGATCAGAGCAGGGGATTGACTTTTCAGACTGAAGATGTTGAAAAGATGAGATGAGGGTTGGAAGGGGTCAGAGTCAATGGAACGGAGATGATCAAGGGATATAAGGCTGAAGCATCAAAGGGTTGTCCTTACACCTGTGAAGTCCCCCGGGATGATGGCAGCACCAGGATGGAGAGGAAGGCACCAGATAAGCAAGGAGGGGTGACAGGAGGTTAGACCACGCAGCCTCCATCCTGATGGCTGCCATCCACTCATCTCTTTTCCCACCCTGCTCATTCCCCTGTTGCTTGACTCACTAGTGCTGTCTTTATGGAAGCCCTTCTTAATATAATGGTAAGGATTTCCAGATTTTAGAGGCTTAGGGAAGTCACACGAGGAAGAAGCACAAAGTAGCTGTGAACACAGGTGTCTGGCAGAGGTGAAGACTCACTGGGCCTAGAGGGAGGTGCTGTGGCATGAAGTTGTTTCTAAGTTGCTGCAGACCCTTAGGAGGTGATGTCCCTCATCTCTTGTGATATAGTATACCATTGGCTTTTGCTCAAAGTTGCAGAGAGAACATTAGAAGTATTGCTTTGGGCCTTTGTAGAGCTCAGACTTGCCAGGTTGGAGGGGGTGTTGTGGCTTGAATTGGATGGGAGACACTGGGATTCTCAAGGCTTTCTGACTTTGGCCAACATCATCGCTGAGTGGAGAGGGAAGATGTGATTGGCTTGTGTCCTGATGGATAGATGGCTACCATGGGCATCCAGGCTGATAGAGATTGGTCTTGAGTGCTGGGTGGGTTAGCTGATGATGCAGCAAGCCTTCAAGGTGGCATGTAATTAATTACTGAAGCGGGTGGCACAGATGGATAGTGCTGTAGGTTCTCAGGCTGAAGTGGTCAGAGAGGAGTTCCTGGGGGAGCTGGGCAATTAAAAATGGGTGCATTTCTACAGCCTGGGTGTGGAGGTGAAGTAGGATGGGCACAGCTGGGGGCAGTGCTTCAGAGAAGCCAGGGACTGCATTAGACCTAAGGGCTCCTTTCTGGCTGCTGGCTGCTGCACCAATGGGCATGGGGTGAGAGTATGGCAGCCCTCCTCTGGGGATAGCAAGAGGCTTGGTGAGTTGGTTATGCTGCAGATTGGCACAGTGTATCATATTGGCCTTCTTGCGTATTTTGTGGGTGTTCAGAAGTCTTTTTGCTCACTTCCCACTTGTTTTCATAGCAGGTACAGAATGGCTGCCACAACCAACCACCCCTGGAAGCCTGGTTGGGCAGAGGGTGGGCCTGCTCTGCTGCCCATCATATTGTCCTGCTGAGACCACTAAGTTCCCTTTTTATGTACCTGACAGGCCATGGTATGGCATTCCTGTCTATCAGAAAAGTCTTTATTAAGTTTCATCTGTGGAAACTAATTCTAGTTTAAACCATCTGTCTTAGATCCATCCTTCTCTATTAGAGAAAGAAGGCTTCACAATTAGAGCAAGGAAGTAGAAAAGGAGAGAGGGAGAAGACACTTTTGTGCCATTTCTTTGATGAGGAAACTGAGCGTGCTGGGCACCCAGCCCGAGGAAGCAGAAGAATGGTCTAGCTCCTGACCACCTTATGTCACGCCCCAAATGACCCTTCCCTCTCTGCAGTGGCTTCTTGACATTTCTGTATATTTCCTGGTTAGGGGCAATTCACACATTTTGTAGCGGTCCCTGCTTCCCCCTTCAGAAGCTGTATTGGGGGCAGATGTGCCCTGCCTGTCTCTTGGTATCAATGCACAGGCAAGTGATGTAGTCTTGGCCAATTTGATGGACTTTCAATCTGGAGAGAGCAATGAGCATCCAGTGGAGTCTTGCATGTCCAGTGGGTGACAGGAGTGGCCCGGGGCCACTGGCCTGACTGTACCCAAGGATGCGGTGGCTGCGTCCGTAGCTCCTGCCTCCTGCTCTGCAAGTTCGCTGCTCCTCTGTTATTCCCGTCACCTCTGTGAGCTTCCCATGCTCCTTCCCACAGATGTCTTTTCTACTGAAGTCTCTGTATTCTGCTGGCAGTCGAGAACACTGGTTGAGAAGCACTCCCCCCAGTCACAGTGCTCTTTCTCCATAGTCTTAAATTCAGCAGCCTTTGGTCAATGTTCTTTGACTGACTTGGGTCTATAATCTTTTCTTCTTAACTATGTTTTAAGATCCTTGAGGATCTTAAATATGTTAAACATTTTGTCTCAAGAATGTCTGTCTCATTTTGTTTGCTCTGTAAATGTTCATTGAATGAATGAATGAATGACAATGTGGTGGAGTATGTGTATTAGTTATGTACTTTCAAAAATTTTTAATGGATGCATAGTTATACATATTTATGGGAAATATGTAATATTTGGATACAAGTATACATGTAATGATCAGATCAGGGTAATTGAGGTATCCATCACCTCAAGCATTTATCATTTCCTTGTATCAGGAACATTCCAATTCTACTCTTTTAGTTATCTTGAAATATATAATAAATTGTTGTTAATTGTAGTCTCCTTAGTTGTCTATTGAGGCACAACAAATACCCTAGAACTTAGTGTCTTAAAACAATAATAAACACATTATCTCACAGAATTTCTAGGAGCTGGGAGTTCGGAGTAGCTTAGCTGGGTAGTTCACTTAAATGGTTGTACTCATGGCTGCCTGGGGTTGCAGTCTTATGAAGACTGCTAGATTTAGAGAATCTACCACCAAAATAGTTCACTCATGTGACTGGCAAGTGTGAGTGCTGGTTACTGGCAGGTGTCCTCAGTTTCTATCCATGCATACATCCTCACTGGGCTACTTGAGTATCCTTATAACATGGCAGCTGATTTCCCCCAGAGCATACGAACCAAGAAAGTACACAGCAGTAGGTGGTATCTTTTATGATCTAGCTTCAGAAGTCACACTTCTTTATTTCTGCACTATCCTGTTGGTTACACAGGTCAACTCTATCAATGGAAAAGACCACACAGTGCATAAAGACCAGGAACCCAGAGTCACTGAGGCCATCTTGGAGGCTGTCTCACAGCATGACTCAAAAAGACAGCCAGAAATGGATCCGCGGGATCAGGGCATAGCTCAGTGAGATACTTAGGATATCACAGCAGAAGCTAAAAATGATGTTGGCCTGGCTGGCTCTGAGGATAACATCCAGGAAGTCTGTGTGTCCTCTGTGGTTGACCTTACACAGGGGTCTTCAGTTTCAGTTTTCTGACGTGGTGAGACCTAATGACCATCTCCCCTCACCCCTGCCATTCATACTCTGATTTTGACAGGCCTGGAGGTGGGGATGGGGGAAGGTGAGCTGAGTAGAGTTGGGAGGCTTCTATCAGAGGGACCTTACCAACGCCTTTCACTCCCAAGAAACTTTCCTCATAATTAACTCCTCTTGTTGTGATGGTGCCAAGTTCATTTCTTGCTGTTTGGCTTTAAGAAGGTGAATGGATTTAATAGTGTCCTCCCTCAAAATTCATGTGCACCTGGAGGTTGACTGCACATGTGACCTTATTTGGAAAGCAAATAGGGTCTTTGTAGATATAATTAAGGTAAGGATGAAAATGAGAACATACTAGGTTGAAGTAAGCCCTAAATCCCATGAGAGTGTCCTCACGAGAGAGAGAACAGACAGCCATAGAGCAGGAGGTGATGTGAAGAAGGAGGCGGAGGCAGAGATTGGGGTGATGCCTCTACCAGCTGAGGAGCACCAAAGATTGCCAAAAGCCACCAGAAGGTAGGAGAGAGGCACGGAGCAGATTGTCCCATAGAGCCTCCAGGACGGACCAGCCTCTTCTGAGCACCTGCATGTTACACTTCTTGTCTTCTGAGCTGTGAGCGAATAAATTTCCATTGTTTCAGGCCACCTGGTCATTTGTTATGGGAGCCCTAGGAAACTGATGGATAAATGGAGTAAAAATAAAATCTCTGAAAGATCTTCTAAGACCAGTCGTGATTTAGCTGGAAGCAGGAGAGGGTTTTAGTTGGGGGGTGGGGTGGGGGCAGAGGTGGTCTTTTTCCATAACTTGAAAAACCTCAGGACAGCATGTTCACCTGGGGCGTTAGGACCAGACCTTCCTGCCTCCCCCACACAGTGGTCCTTTGCACAGCGAGACCACTGGGATTGCTGATGTTTTGGGGTGGGGCTGGGGGCCAGAGGGCTTAGTATTGGCTTCTTCACTGAAAAAGGTAGAGTGGCAAAATGGGACCTATTCTATCCAGTTACCCATTCACTGGCTTAATCAACGAATCATCCACTGATCAATTAACTTATTACTAACTCAAGGTTTACTATGAGCAAAGCAGTGCCATTTATTTCTTCCCCTTTCTTTACTGCGTCTACTTCTATGTTTCGTCCAGGGGTCAAACACTTTTCCTAAAGCTGATACTGTTCCAGGGAGGTGGAAAGAAGCTGCTATTGCAGTTCATACCAACTTAATCATAGTATTACTAATGATCGGATGGATTTCTCAAGAGGGTATTTGCATTTTGAAAGTGGGATCTGGAAAGCTCCGTAATAGCTCTCCGGTGCTGGGGCTTAAGCTTTGTTGTGGTGAAGGTAAGTCTTCTTTTTTCCTACAGCTTTTCATTCCTGGAGCAATGAAGACTTAGTTCTGCTTTGAGTCAGTTGGTGACAAGCTAAAGGGGTCTGCTTCTCTGTACAATCCGAGGTGGGGCAGGACTGGGGTTGGGAACAAGAGAAATTGTAGGAACAATCCCTGCCCTTGGGCAGCTTCACTTCCAGCCCCTCAAGGGAGAAGCGGTAGGGGTAGGGTAGCTCAGCCCAGGGCTTCCTCCTGGAGTGGAGTTGACCTTGAGAGGGGCAGCAGTGTCCCCAGTCCCTTCCTGCGGGGTTCTTTAATGCCAATCTGAACAGTCTGGAAATGGAATCCCTGGAACCCCTCCCTATCACCATTATTATAATAAACTCCAGGATTGTAGCTGTGGAGCCTCGAGCTTCAGGAATGCAGCCTGTAATTACCTCGCTTCTAAATGCTCATGGTAATGGAAGATGAGGCCTCATGCATCAGACCAGTTAAATTGCTGTGCGACTTGGTCACAATTTAACTCGGCAGATGACACGCTCAAACTTGGCAAAGGGAGACAATGTGAACTATTGGGGAATTGTTAACTTACAGCACAACCTGGAAATTGTCGCAGAAGCCTCTGGAAAGGAGAAGTCAGCAAAATCTTGGACCACGAGCTGATTCCTCATGACTACCTCCCCTTTGCTTCAGACCTGGCCCTGTGTTGCCCGGGGTGAGGGTGTTGAGGTGGGTGTGAAAGTGCCTAGCGGGGATCTCCCAGGCTCCCACGCATGTCCCTGGCACTCTGCTGGATGCTGAGGGGAAGAATGCTGAAGACAAGCGCATGCCCGTCTTTATCCTGCAGGAATGTGCTCCCATGAGGGCAAACCCACTGGCCTCTGTTTCACAGGTCACTCCAGGCACACTGCAGACCTACAGATTGAAGATCTAGGGCTTCACGGTGACTGAGTCATCTTGCCGTGGGACTGGGTGGATGATGGAAGTGTAACAGAGAAAGTGATCTCTGAATTGGACATTGGAGAGTGCATAGGATTTGGGCAGGCTGAAGGGCGAAGCTAGAGAGTGACCAAGAGGCCTGGCTTGACCAGCAAAGGCAGACTGTGAGTAGTGTGGCTGGATAGTGCTGTGGAAGGGCGGGTGAAAGGGGAGCGTGAAAATCAGAGGGAACTGGGGTGGTAAGCCGGGGCTGGGCTGTGAGGCCAGATTCACCCCTTTCCCAAGGAAATGCTTCCAGTGAATTCACAAATGCAAGCCTCCCCTGTCACAATCCCACTGCCACACACAGACCCTGGTGTCGTGCCTCAGCTGGGACTGAACATGAGCCGGTTAGGCTGGGGTCCGCTATGCTGGGCAAGGGCCTGAGAGCAGAAGGATGGTGCCAGAAACCAGCTGGCTGGCTCCAGAGACCCTGGCATTGCCCCTCCACTCCCTCTTCGTGCCATGCCCTTGAAGAGGGACTGGGGTCTGCACATGGTCATTCCTAGCCATGGTTTGATCCTCTCCTCTCCTCACTCACCTCCCCTGGCTTATGTTCTGAAAGGGTGAGCCTCAGCTCCAGAGAATTTGACCTTGGGATGAAAAGCCAGCCGCAGGAGGTTTGCAGGTGGACTGCAGCTGGCCCTGTGCACTTTGGGGCAAAGTGCTCCCCGGGGTCTGTTCTGTCTGCCAGGAACAGATATGTGATGTGGCACTTCCCACAACCCCAGGGATGGGCTACTGTCCCTCCTCAGAGGGCCCATCGGGCCCTCATCGACGTCACCTCCACGGTCTTTCCTCCTCCTCCTCGCTGCCTCCCTTTCATTTGCTGGGACCCAACTGCTTCCAGAGCTCCTTATACATTTGCTATGAATCTTTATTTCCAGATTAGTCACCATGCACACAAAATGGAGCGTCCCTGATTTGAGGAGCAAAAACAGTGATTACTAGATTGGTTCTCTCTCACAGAATGTGGAGGAACAAACAATGCCACACAATTTTAGTTTGTATAGCGTCTTTCAAACCACGCAATGCCCCGGGCACAGCGCGGAGTTGCTGTAAATAATACAATAACCGAGATAAACATTCTAAAAATCTTTGCATCGAGCTTCATTTTGTCCTGCTATACTCAGCCAGGGAGGCTGGAAGGAAAGAGATGGGGAAAGTGCAGCCCCCAGACCCTGGGAGAAAGCCAGTGGGGGCTCAGGGTGCGGCTGGAGGGAGGCAATGTGGGAAGGGAGGGGGGTGGTGGGAACTGCAGTCAGAAACAGCTGTGTTCAAATGGGGTCGGGGATGGTGAGACTAGTGGAGAGGTAGGTTGGGGGGCACGGGATGGGTCAAATAAAGTAGGCCTGCTTTTGGGCGGGCTCCCTCATTTGGCCAGGACTAGGGAGAAGTCAGGGTAGAGGATGGACAGGAGAGGTTGCCCTTTTTCTGGAGGGCTTTATGCTGCCATAGAACACACACAGGTCGGTTGGGTCTTGGCTGTTTTATTAACATACTTTATGACTCAGTGTTGTTTCCCTGAACCTTAATTTTTCCATGAGGCAGGTGATACCAGTCATTAAATTCCCTTCCAGACCTGATGGTCATTTATTCTGTAGCCCCCACAAATTCCCATGGTGTGACACTGTCAGGGGTCCCGGCCATACACCCTCTGACTGAGGGGAAAGGACTGAGCTCCCCATCCCCCCAGCTTCCACTGGAGCAAACCCCCAGCTCCCACTCCTGGCCTTACTCTTGGAGCACGAGGGTGATGCTGAGAAACGTGATGGTGACCTTGACTGAATGACCAGTCTGCATTTGAATCTTCCTGTGTCATGTGTAACACAGTGTATGTACACTAAATGGGGGTAGTGATTCTTAGTATTTTAATTACTGGTGATGGTGACTTGATCCCCTGAGAGGGAACACAGCTTCACCCTGAGGAGAGCATTTGGGGATCAAGGTGAGGTTGCAGGGGTGCAAGGAGAGGCGTCTGGGTGCTCTGGCCTGCTAGACCCACCCTGGGCACAGGGCAGTGGCTGCCTCTGGGATGGGCACCTGGAACTTGCTCTCATTTTCAAGTCGTTGGAGCTTTGTTCATCGGTTCTTCCTAATTTGGGTGAAGTTCGCCATATGGAGAGCAGGGAACAGTGTTAAAAAAGCTTTCACACATAGATAGCGCAGCACTTTCTCCGCTAAATGAGGACTCTCTTCCCCAGTACAGATTTCACACGCGATCTCCAGGGTGTTGAGTTCCCTCGTCAACAGGGGTGGAGTTGTTGAGGCTCTTGGAGCCATTGTCTCTGGCTGGCGGGGTCCTGTTCCGACCCCAGGAGAAATCCCATCTTCTTTTTCCTTCCCCGGGGTGAGCGTTTTCTAGTCCTCTCAGGTGAAACAGCTTTGCTTCCAAGGCCAGGCGGAGTGTGCTCAGCTCCCCCCAGCTGCAGGCGGCTCGGCTGCCAGGCCCGGCTCGCCGGCTCGCCGGGGTCTCCCGGGGCTCCCTCTGGATGCTGCTCTCGTGTTGCGTTTCCCGTCTGGAAGGGAGCTGGATTGTTCTGAATTGAGCCCAAGCTCCCAGTTCCCCAACACATGCACATTCTCTGGAACTTTCTCTCTCAGCCAAGACATCTGCCACGTGTGACTCCCTGTCCTTCTTCCCCTATGCCCCGCTGGCCTGACTGCCTCAGTGCAGTTACTTTGGCTGTTAAATAAACCTCTCCATGTGTCTTCCGGAGGCTGAAGTGTGCTGTTCTTCACCTCCCATGATGCTCCTCCTAGAGGTGCTCCAGAGCGCTCCCCATCAGCCAGCAGCACAAGGTCCCATCCAAGTTGTCCACATCGTCTGGCTTTGTCTACTCTCGAACGGGCTGCCGTTAGCTTGGATCAGTAAGCAATTTGTTGGGCCTCAACTCTTTACTTGGTGACAAAAATAATGGTGGTAATTAGCCATTGATTGAGTACTTACTATGTGCTGGGTCCTACCTAGTATTATCTCATTTTCTACTCACAATAACCAGGCATGATCTGTTTAACAATCCTGACTTAAAGAGGAGGAACCTGAGAGGCAGAGAGGTTAAGTGACTGGCACAACTAGTTAGTGGCAGAGCTGATGTTCAAACCTAGATCTACAGACTCCAAATCTGTGCAATTTCCTTCAACCTACTGCCCCCGTCTGTCTTAGTGCTGACATTCAACTGCAACCAAAGATGCCCTACCCAGGGGTCGGGGGGCAAAAATGATGCACAAATAGAACTGAAGAATGAAACTAAAAAGGGGTGTGGGAAGACAGCTAGAATTTTTCTAGGCTGGCTGGCTTTGTGGAATGCTGTCTTGTGTTGGGAGAGAGAAGTGAGCTGTGTGTGTCAGGGTCTGTGGCTTTGTTCCAGTGGAAATCTGCCACCTACATGGGTTTGGCTGTCCTTGGCGCCCCTGCACAGCACAGCAGGGTCTGGCTTTGCCACCCTGTGGGAGGAAGAGGAGCTTGAAATTGTTTTTGAGATATTTTCATTGATTTTCTTTAATGCACAGAAACATTTCCATTCACACATGAGCTTAGTTGATGCGGAGAAGAGAAAAGATTTGACACAAATTTGGGGGGCTGGGTGGAGCTCAGGGAGGGAGCCTGAGTGCCTTGTCGATTGCTGTTCAATTTATCAGTATTTTCCTGGAGTTCCTTTGCAAAGCCCTCTGTTTAATCTCGCCACTGCGTGGGGAATTGGAAGAGGAAATGTGGCTTCCCGGGTCCCTTGGCTTCCAGATCTGTTTAAGCTGGGCAGCTCGGCCCCTGCTCTGTTTAAACCCGTGTGCTGAAACCATAGCATCAGAGGTGTCCTGGTTTTCTCAGAGAGCATGTAGCCTTCAGGTTAGAGTTCTAGATTCCCAAAAGGAAAAAGTAGGGGAAAGTGGGACAGCCATGCATTGTGGGGTATGGGATGTGATATGAGGCCCAGAGCAGGGATGCGCTCCCACCTGTAGTTTACAATGGAAACAACTCTACACTGTCAAACAGCTGTCAGGACAGCCCATGAAGCTCCAACAATGCTTACAGACCAGACAAAAAGACAAAAGCAAAGCATCATGGATTCGGTTCTTAAGGAGACCTATCCTGGTGGAGGGTAGTGAGGGTGTGAGTAGGAGCAGGGATGGCAGGAGAGAGGAAAACTGGAATCCCAGCTGTCTGCCTCAGGGCCCCTTCCTGAGGGCCACAAGAGTCCCCAGGGCCCACAGGTGAATGTCTTCAAAGCCTCAAAGAAGGCTCCTCCTCAATTTCCCTTGATTGACCCCTGTATTAGTTTGTTTGGGCTGCCATGACAAAGTACCATGAACTGGGTAGTTTACGGGTTTACTCTCATACTTCCGGAGGCTGGAAATCTGAGATCAAGGTGCTGGCAGGGCCATGCTCCCTCTGAAAGTGCAGGGCAGGCCCCATGCAGGCCACTCTCCTGGCCTCTGGTGCTTCCTTGGCTTTATGGCAGCATCACTCCAGTCTTCACACAGCATTATTCCTGGGTAATGTCTGTGTCTGTGTGCAAATTCCTCCTTTTGATAAGGACACCCGGTCATATTGGATTAGGGCCCATCCTAATGACTTTGTTTTCACTTAGTCACCGCTTTAAAGACCCAGTTTCCAAATAAGGTCACATTTTGAGGGACTAGGGGTTAGGATTCCAATATATCTTTGTATTTTTCTTTTCCTTATTCTATTTTTTACTTTTTTATTTTTTTGAGTTGGAGTTTTGCTCTTGTTGGAGTGGTGCTATCTCAGCTCACTGCAACCTCTGCCTCTCGGGTTCAAGTGATTCTCCTGCCTCAGCCTCCCGAGTAGCTGGTAGGTATTACAGGCGCACACCACCATGCCTGGCTAATTTTTTATATTTTTAGTAGAGACGGTGTTTCACCATATTGGCCAGGCTGGTCTCTAATTCCTGACCTCAGGTGATCCACCCGCCTTGGCCTCCCAAAGTGTGGGGATTACAGGTGTGAACCCCTGCACCCTGCCCTCCAACATATCTTTTTTGAGGGGGACACAATTAAATCCTAATAGTCCGTCTTTTCATTAGGTGTGTGTTTTTCAGTTAGCTGCCTGTAAAATCTGATGAGACCAAACAGTGTAGTGAGAAAAGCATGGGTTTGACATCCATATAGGGCTGTGTTCTAACCCTGGGGCTCCAGTTTGCCAGCTCTATGATGGTGGAACCCCTACCCCTCAGCCCCTCTTATCCCTGCTTCCTCCGTGGAAATGACTGGTCGAATCTCTCTTTCATTGGTTGAATGAACTAAAGGGCCTGGTGTGGTACCTGCTACGTGGTAGGTGCTCCCAACAGTTCTGTGAGGCACAGAGAAAGGTCGTTACCATCCCTGCTTGCAGATAAGGGCGCTCAGGCTTGGAGATGACCTGACCTGGAGGCAGCATCACAGTCATCTCTGTCAGACCCTGGGTCCCTGTCTCCCTCTGCCTAGTGTGGTAATTGTGCCAACCTCATGGGATTGCATTTACTATTTATGCATTTTAACCTGACTTCTTTCCTTGCTAGACCCCAAGTTCCTAGAGGACTGTGACTAAACTTACTCACTTTTTTTGGTATTATTTTTTATTGTTGCAAAATATACATAAAAGTTACCATTGAAATAATTTTAAAGTGTACAGTTCGGTGGCACTAAGGACATTCACATCGCCACTGTCCAGCTCCAGAATTTTTTCATCTTCATGAATGGAAACTCTTACCCATTAAACACCAACTCCCATTCCCTCCTTCCTCCAGCTCTCTTCTCTGAATTTAACTTCTCTAGGTGCTGCATATAAATGGAATTATACAGTATGTGTCTTATGTGACTAGCTTATTTCACTTAGCATAATGTCTTCAAATGGTTCATCCATGTTGTAGCACGTGTCAGAATTACATTCCTTTTTAAGACTGAACATTCTATTGTAGGTATATGCCATATTTTGTTTATCCACTCATCTGTCAATGGATATCTGGTTTGTTTCTACCTTTTGGCTCTTTTGAATAATGCTGCCATGAACATGGGTGTATAAATGTCTGTTTGAGTCCCTGCTTTCAATTCTGAAAACATACAGAAGTAGAATTGCTGGTTCTAACCTCATTTACCTTTGTATTCTAAGGGTTGATTATAGTATCTATAAAGTCTTGTTACTAATTAAGTGTTTGTTGAATGAATATGTTAAGGAATGAGTGATTGGATGAGTTGTTGGATAAGGAATGAAACAATGAAGAGGAACCAGGCAAGGAGAAAGGCAGTCATCCTGACAGTGGGCGCCATGCAGTCCATGGACCATATTAGAAGGAAGGAGAAAGGAGTGGTCAGATTTTGCAAGAACTGTCCAACACATTGTTTGTATTGATGCCATATTACACCTGCAAGGATTCAACCAAGACACCTGCCTAATGCTTCCCTCAAAAAATTCTTCCAGAGGTAACAGAAGTACCAAAAGGTTGATGCTCTTACTTAATTACTATAGTGACCCAGGACACATTAGAAATTGGTCTGAAATGTTAGACTTGCAGGGAACAGCCCTGAAGGCCTTTCCACCCACAGACAAACCTGGAGTCTCACCAGCAAGGCATCCCTGTGACTTCTTCAGGCAGCTACTCCCAGGAGCTCTGCAGACCTGTGCCTACTTCATGTGTATCTTCTTGGCCTTGCAGAACCAGCTACATGCACTGCCCACATGACCTTCTCCTTTTCCATCTGACATGAATGTCATGTGGCTGAATGTGATTTTATTTGTTTTTCTTTTGTTCAGAGCTGAGGACAAGCTGCCCATCTTCCTCCGAGCCCTGGATGCTGGGAGGCTGTGATTGGCAGCAGCCCAGGATGAAACAGAAATGCGCCTCAGGTAGCAGATCTGCCAGAAAAATTCTGGCCAGTCTGGGCTCATTTCACCCCATTCTTGATGGCAGGAGTTTTGTATTTCTCTGGGCAACTCCCTCCTCTCATCCTTCCACCAGCCCCTAAGAAACTCAAGTCCCAGAGGCAGCAGCATCAGATCTGAGGCTTTCTTCTCATTTTGTCAGCTCATCGCCCAGATTTGGCCACCAGTTTGACAAGGAGAGTACCCGGGAGGGTGGCTCTGGGGGGTGAGGATGTCGATTGCAAATAGCTCAACCAAGGCTCACTGCTGAAAACTATCTAAAAACTGCAGCATCACACCGACCTTCTCTCTCTAGGTAGCTGAGAAGCCGGCGAGAGGAAAGGACTTCTTTTCTCTATCAAGCCACTGTTAGTTCCAAGTGTTAGCAAATGCTCATCTTGAGGCAGTTTCTTTCCTTATTTTGCTGTTAAAGTGGGAGCCTTGGAGGGGGAGCGGCAGGGGACTGGTGGGGAAGGCAGGCCCAGAGGGGAGGCGGCGGGAGGAGGGGGCATGGGCTCGGTGAATAGCGAGCTCAAGAGCTCTTCTGCACAACGAGATTAGCGCGATGTGAGCATTTCCATGCCAAGGTGCTAACGCAATAATACACGCGAGTTTGCCAACTTTTCAAATTGAATGTATTTGATTATTTGCTTTTAATTAGTGTGAGTTTTGGAGTATGTACAGGATTGTCAGGGATACATGCAAAGCCTCCTACAGCCCATGAAGCCTCCCCTTGGTAAAGACGGTCCGGGATTGTTCTTTTTTAGCTGTGGAGAATGAGATTTAACAGCTCTGTTAAATGTTTTAGCCCATTTCCATTGTGCCTCTGTTTCAACCTATTGGCAAGACCAATTGAAGTGAGAAAATAAACCTCTTATCTGATCTGAATGCTGAGAGCTGCTCCTAAGAAGAATTTTCCAACTCAACTTCGGCTTTCTACAAACATCCCTGTTTTGTTTTTGTTTTGTGTTTTCTTTTCTTGTTCTTTCCAAAGGTGGCTGTTAAGCTGGCTTTCTCTCTTTTCCCTTCTCTATAAGTACATTTGAGGGAACATCTATACACATGAAAAAAAAAAAAAAAAAGAAAAGTGGATGGCAGGAAGGGAGAAGGGAAGAGATGGGTTTAGGTAACTTAGAAGCATTTCAAGAGCTCTTTCTAGCTGCCAAAGGCTTCAGAGCATTGGAGGTTTGTATCTTTCCACATGGCACTGCTCAGGGTGGCTCATGCCCTTGTGTTACTCCAGGGGATAACGAGGCCATGGGCCTGGCCCAGGCCAGTGAGTGGTCAAGCTGAATTTGAGTGTTAGTGCCCATGCTCCCGTCCGCAACCTGATGGACTGTGCTCTCCTGGCTGGAATACCAGCTACTGCGACTTTCATTTTGTTGTTGTTTTATGCAGGATTTCAACCTCTCTTTCTCTTGGGCATTTTGCAGGCAATGGTCATTTACCAAAATAAACCCAGTCCTTTTGTAGGCCCAAACTTCGAGAAGCAGGTTGAGGTGTAGCAGCCCCTTCCTTTCCTCCTTCCCCGCCTGTTATATTTGCTCAAGAGAAGATGATGTTGTGAGAGACTTCGTCTTCCAGCACCGCTCTCCTCCCAACCTCCTCAGGCCTGTGCCTCAGCTTGCCTCTGCCCCAGGGCACTGGGACATGGACAGAGGCTGAAGCCCACCCTCGCATGGCCGGCCACTTTGTCCCTTCCTGCCCCAAGCTCATGTCGCTGTTCCAGCAACTCACCAGGGCCACGGAGGAGCCGCCATGTAGCAGGGAAGCAAGACCCCTCATCCACATTCTGAGGACGGCCGCCCGCTCACCCATTACCTACACAATCTCTCAGTTACATTAAAAAAAAAATCTTTCCCCCCCTTAACAATAGAGAGGAACAAATGGTTGACAAATAACAACAGCAGCAGCTCTCCAACAAAAGCACGCAATTATTACAATTATACTATCCTTGATTAGGCTGCCATGCATTGCATTTCAATGTAATTGATGTTGTAGGTTGACACATCGGACACCAAATATTCTCGCCTGTCCCTTCTCTCTTTTGTTTCAGAAGCTGATTTGCATTTTCTATGCTTTTAGTAATGAAGACTTAGCACTTTTCCTCCATTAGAAAAAAAAAGAGAGATACAATAATCTGCAACTCGGCACTTGTTTAAGGATTCTGACCCTCGAAAATACCACTTTGCTTCACACATTAGCTGCTTACAAAGAAGGAAGCTAATGTATCATCTAATTGGGCAAACCACTGCATCTGATTTCTCTCAATCAGACTATTAGCTTCGTAATTACCCATCTGCCTCGTGTGGAAAAACGGCAAGGCGCACACCCAGCTAATAACGTTCTCAAGAGCTCTCCACCACAATGAGAGGAGGCGACGTGGAGGGATATGGTCTCTAACCATTTCGGTGCCAAGGTGGCCACACAATGCAGGAGGGCTTTGCCAACCTTCCCCCGCCTGAATGTGTTTAATTATTTGTCTTTAATTAGTCAGAGTTTTTGGGGTCTGTTCAGGATTGCTGTCCCTGCTGCTGCTGCTGCAGTGGCGGTGGTGGTGGCCGGGGCGGATGCTGAAGGATGGTGACCAGCGGAAGGCGGGGAGGCTTCCCGTGGCCTCAGCAGGAGACGCTTGGGTTGAGGGAGGAATGTCCCCGAGTTTGGCGGGTGTCCTCGAGAGAGAATAAAGATTCTCCCAAGATTGGAGCAGAGTGTTTTATACCTCTTTTTGTTCCTTTCCTTCTTCTTCTGTCGTTGGGCCCCCTTTTGCCCCACGTGGGAGAAGGTGCACCCATTGTGGCAGAGCGAGAGTTAACCTGAGGATGAGGACATCAGTGGTGGCCTCCGCACTGCCGGGGTGTGAACGTTCTGACTTCCAGGTGACCCCTCCAACTGGCTGTGGTTTCTCCTGGCTCCCTTGTGTCTGGTATTGTGTTCTAAACACGCTTTGATTCAGTTTGGCCGCGGGAGGGCTTTTCTGCAGTCTGAATGAAGTTGTGAGTCCTGGGGCAGGTTGTGAAAGGCCTTCTTTTCTCCTCCTTCATAACCTGGGAGAAGAGGCCAGGCCATCTCATGCCCTCGGGGACTGGGGTGGTCAGCACGTGGGTGTATTTGGGAAGGCAGGTGGGGCCAATTTTGGTGCAGACTCAAGTGAGTTTTTGGGGTCTCTTTCCCCCTCAACTAGAGTAGCTCAGCCATTATTTGTATATTCTTCTATGTCAATTTTACTTGAATAAAGGATTACGACTAAGATTTTTGAGACCAACTGGACACATATGGTTCGGCTACTAATGCCTAATGACTTAACGTCTATTTCAGGTTCACTGAGCTGTGCCTGTTGGGATACCAGTATTCACTCTCTAATGGTTGGTTAATTTAGCCCATCACTGCTGCCATTTAAATAGGCTAGCATATCAAATGGAGTCTTTTGGGGCTAACACAGTGATGCGTTTTGCTTTTGTGTATTCTTTTGTAGTCAACATTTATGATATGATCTGAAAGACTCTGTGCTAATTGAGAGTCTTATATACTGAAGTATTAGACTGAGAACAGACATTTACATATTCAGTCTATCATCTAGAAAAACATAAAATAAAACCCCTACTATGTGTGTGTTACGATGACAGGCCCTCTAGCTACTATGTATGCTGGATGTAGCTCCTGTCTAATAGAGCTTTGAGTTATAAACAAAAGGCAAGTTTGTTCCTTAGGCAAGTAAGAGCCCAAGTCTCAGGAGTCATCTGGTCTTGCTAAATGCTCTGCCATGTTGGCCAGAGTTTTTCCATGTGGATGCATGGCACAAACTCTCCCACCTCAGCCAAACCACTGCCATCTTATAGTGCTCAGGCTTCCAGAAGTCAGTTCTTTTTATCTGTTTATAATAATGCTTTGAAAGAGTTTTGATTGATCTGTGATATTTTCTCTATAAGAAAACTGGGGACCTTAAGAGCCATATGTACCTCTTTGTGTTTTGGAATTTTTGGAAGATGCTGTCACTGCATCATACAGAACCTTATTTTTATAAAGACCATCTAAGAATTTTTTGTAGGTCTCTGTTTAAGGAAAGGTATGGCTTCCCTTGAACTGTACGCACACCCTGTATTTTATAACTGATCATCTTTTCCTCTTTGCTTTGGCTACTAGGAAGCTCAAAGGCCAAATTTTAGCCCATATCCATAGGCTTGATAGGACTAGATGGCCTATATTTTATGTGTTAATGTCACTAAAACTTTATTATTTTTCTGTCCATTTATAAATCATATTTTTTTGCTCTGGCTTCTATAAATACTTATTTTTCTTAAATTGTTTTGAATTATTATATGCATTTTTGTATAGTATCTAAATACTTGGTGGAAAAATGTCCTAGTGCAGAGACCAGAGAGGTTAAGTCATTTGCCTAAGTCACACAGGAATGAATGCAGTCAAAAAATTTTTCTTGTGCCAATAGCAGGTTTTTCCAGATGTTTTCATGTTAGCTATGAAATCTGCTAAAATCAGCTTACCTTGTGATCGGCTATGACTTCTTAATTTATCTCTGTCAAGGTTCACATAATTTGTTAGCCTCCATTACAGCTTTCTTACTCTTCCCTGAAAGTCTAGGATGCTAAGCAGTAGGAATCCATTCAACAACATCCAGGGACTGAGGCAAAAGAAAAGATACTCTCATGGCCTTCTGTGCTGCGGGGTTGACTTCCTGGTCTTCACATTGTGGTACCTGCCATCCCTTCTGTTATGCTTTGAGAAGTCACGGTTTGCCACAGCCTCTGCATGGCCTTGAGGTCGAGGTAAGAATTGACTTCCTCTCTCAGGGAGGAACTCCAGAAGACCAGGGAGCAGGTTTTCTGCCTCAGACTTTTCAGGAACCTCACAGAGGCTGCCTCCTTTCAAACCAAGTTATATGAGAGAGTCTGGGACCTGTCAAACAGCTGCCTGGACATGCTCTCATTTTAGCTCCAAATGTGAATCATCTGTTTAGGGTAGGCCTATAGCAATCATCTTTTATTAGTTTTTACTTACTTTTAGCAGAGTCATTCTCCAGAGGCTGATATGGGAGGCCTTCCCTTCCTTTCCCTTTCTTCCTCCCTCCCTCCCTCCCTCCCTTCCTTCTTTCTTCTCCCTCTCTCCCTCCCTTTCTTCCTTCCTCCCTCCCTTCCTCCCTCCCTCCCTTCCTTCCTTCCTTCCTTCCTTCCTTCCTTCCTTCCTTCCTTCCTTCCTTCCT